>NW_008751680.1:1333563-1398412 GCF_000715545.1 Opisthorchis viverrini
TGTATATAGTGGACAACCAGGAATTTTAATCATTCCTGGTTGAAAAAACCTACAACTGTCTGGATTCCGTGATTCTGACATTGTGGAAAGTTCAGTTGGAAGTAAAGGTAATCGTGCCCCAGTCAAAGGTAACTAAGTTACATTTGGATTTAACCGTGTACACAGTAAATTTCGCCACTCAACAGACTCATCAAGGAGCGTCGACTGTGCCAATTTAGGGGTGTGATAGTTATAAGCGTAAATAGCGCATATTTTGTTCAGAAACTTGTTGTTTGGAATGCTGGAAACTGAGGTAATTCAGTGGAATCAGCTCGTTGCAATCGTCATCCAACCGGTGCATGTGTTTCAGTTTCTAAATCAAGTGAATTGTTGTCATCCAACGAGTTATAGTTCTTCAGGAAACTTGACTGCTTCTACGCGCGCTCAGTCTGAAACTAATATCTAGCGTAAACATTTGTGGATTGGAATTGAGTGCAGGTGTTGTACCTCATACCATTGAGTATCTACTATTATTATACCTACTGCATTAGTATATGGAAGAATTGATGGAGCTCTATCAAACGAGAACAATGTAAAGTTTGCAGCTTATAGTAGTTTATGATACGTTAAGTTCCGTATGTGGACACATTTGAATTGTTGACGAATAGATTCGGCACACAAGTTAAGGTCGTCCAATGTGGAACATGTGTACTTGACTGAAAACAGCAGAACCCACTGTGGCGTTACCAAATAAGGTCAATGGTGAGTTATCCCTCCATCGAAACAGGCGATCCAGATACAACAGCTGAAACATTACAGCTTACAGAATGAGGAACACTATGCAGCACAACTGTCGGTAAACAAATTGGTGCGCGTCTTTCTGTTTCCGTTCGAATTTCGATTACATTAAATTTCGGAGCACCCCTCCTAGGGCAGCGGGCCGATATTTTAAATTTTCCCAATATAGCCACTAGTGAGATTGTCCTGTTGGAACCAGCCACTCAACCACCGTTAAACCATGGGCATAATTTGAGAAACAAGCTGCATTGTGCTCCGGTTGCAGCAAACAACCACTCCCTGTACTTATTTGGTCAAAGTCGTGCACTTCGATTAAACCTCGTAAAGGTTTTTGAGCATCTGTGTTAATGAGCTTGTGTCAGTGCTGATTGTACGGAATTTGAAAGTACCATCCATTAGTTGGGTAGCGTTGCGTTCTTTAAAGTATTGAAATTTGTCTCATTATTGGATGAACCGGTGTCATTATCCAAATGATCAGTTGCCTGTAATTCAGCTCCCACTAATAATCGAAGACACTTCCTTTGTCTGTCAGACTTTAAGTTGATGGTTTCGACAGAATAGTAAGAGTTGAAACGGTGGCAAAAGCATTCATGGATTGAGCCTTTCAGGAATACAGTACAGTACTGTATTTACAGACGTTGTCAGTTAGACGGTCCACTATTTGTTTTGATTCAATCGAGTTCTCAATAACTGTAAGCTCTGCAGGTATCGTTGTATTACACAATGAGACGACGTGTTCAAGACTGCTTTATTTACACATATTTCTACCATAACTTTGGACACTTTAGTTCAGAGGTGAAACGTAGGATTGTGGCTGTTATGGTAGGCAAAATCCCACTTTGTCTGAGTGGAATGAACGTTAAATTACGAATAGTATTCGGGGATAAACAGGTATTACCCACACATCTGATTTAGTCCAAGATCATTAAATTCCGCGGCCAACCATGGATGTCACGTCCCTCGGGAGTAGTTTCTTTGAGAGTCCTGTCTTCTGTCTGTGTGAACAGACCCCGTTCGATGAAACTGTCTGAACAACTCCGGGCGTGAAATATAGGGTGCAGTGCCCTTTATGTTTTCACTACTTCCCAAATTATAAGTAGTGAATGTGCAAATCAGGAAAAATATGCTGGCACTCCACTGAGGAGCCGTTGCTCGTCGTGCGTCATAAAAAACAACCCAATAGTGCCTATCCTTAAATACTTATCTGCACAGTTCCCGTCACAGTGGAGAAATTCGGTTGCAAATTAAGTGACCACTCAAGAATGCTGATTGCATGCAGTTTTACAGAACAATATATTTTGCCATCTGTACTGTTGCACAGGAGAATAACTGTCGTTCTTCAGTCAGGTGAAAAATACTTGGCACCGACTGAGTAGTCATAGTTTTCGGAAATGTCTGGTGACAGTTGGTTGAAAGGACTAGGGACTGCTTGTATAAAATTAACTGCGACGACTGCACTAAGGTTTACATAGGACAAACTGCCAGGGAATTGCACATCAGAACTGGTGGGCATAAAAGAAGGATTAACAGACCACCAAGGAATGCAGAATACCAAACGCTGGTAAAAAAAAAAACTCAGTGATGGCGGTATATGCCGTAGACACGGGACATAGAATAGATTTGGAGGGAAGTTTTACGACGGGGCTGATAGCCGATGTGGTGGAAATTATTAAGCATCACAGCGTGAGTGGAATCGAAGGTGTGGGACTGGCAAGCATATGGAAAGCGATCTTAGATAAGCCGGGTTGACACGTGACTGTGTTGTCAGTCCACGTAGACTCATTAGCAAAAACTGGGGGTGGGGGTGGAAGTCCCAACCCGACCAAAGTTCACAGTATCGTTCTTACACAATTATCTTAGCGCCAGTTCATCCACACAGACGGACAGAAAGTTCAAACGATGTTCAAGAGAGATCATCAAATGGACCCAAACACATGTAGGTTCCCCCACCGGCTCAACACTTGTTCACCCACCCCAAACCCACAAAAATCCCTCGGCTGACACCCAACAGAGATTTAACATGACTAAGGTGATTGGTTCTCCTTCCTCCTTAAATATCGACCAACCTCGGAACCTAGTCACTTGATCTGACGAAGCTTCTGTGTCAAAAGCGAAACGTTACCGATCAATGAGTCTACCAACTATCGTTCTTATTGAGGCCTACAAAGGTGAAACTAAAAGTCATATTTGCTTGAAGGTAAAGAGAGCACCACTGTTTTAACATATCCATTTCTGTGCGTGGTGTAACTAAAACCATTCAATTCGAAACTTCCTTTTGAACCAAGCACATTCCCCGCTACGCGTTCGATAGCAATTTACGCGCGCAATGATCCACTCCTCGATGTGAGGTACTCCCCAAATAATATTAACAGAACAGTGACGGTAATTGAAATGAAGTTCGGCTGTGATGAACCATGCTCTGGTTCTTTGAAGTGCCCATTTTGTGGATAGACGCTCCGCGAATACCATTATTTTCATGCTTTGAAAATCGGTAGTCCACTGCACACGTGGGTCGATACAATGGGACGCGACTAGGTGAAAAAGGTAAGTAAACATGCAACTCAGTGGGGGAGTGAGTGATTGAGCGGGCGTGTGGGCGAATTAGTAGTCAAGAAACAAACAAGTATGTATATTCGTAATGCACTACTCATAAGGTTGCTGAAAGAAGTGCGAAACTGGTCTTAGGCGGTTGACGAATTTTTAGCAACCTTATGAGTAGCGCGTTACGAATATACATGCGTGGCGATATCTCGAATATCCTAACGACTGAAACATGAGGCGGCCTGGTGCATGCAGAATACCAAACGCTGGTAAAAAAAAACTCAGTGATGGCGGTATATGCCGTAGACACGGGACATAGAATAGATTTGGAGGGAAGTTTTACGACGGGGCTGATAGCCGATGTGGTGGAAATTATTAAGCATCACAGCGTGAGTGGAATCGAAGGTGTGGGACTGGCAAGCATATGGAAAGCGATCTTAGATAAGCCGGGTTGACACGTGACTGTGTTGTCAGTCCACGTAGACTCATTAGCAAAAACTGGGGGTGGGGGTGGAAGTCCCAACCCGACCAAAGTTCACAGTATCGTTCTTACACAATTATCTTAGCGCCAGTTCATCCACACAGACGGACAGAAAGTTCAAACGATGTTCAAGAGAGATCATCAAATGGACCCAAACACATGTAGGTTCCCCCACCGGCTCAACACTTGTTCACCCACCCCAAACCCACAAAAATCCCTCGGCTGACACCCAACAGAGATTTAACATGACTAAGGTGATTGGTTCTCCTTCCTCCTTAAATATCGACCAACCTCGGAACCTAGTCACTTGATCTGACGAAGCTTCTGTGTCAAAAGCGAAACGTTACCGATCAATGAGTCTACCAACTATCGTTCTTATTGAGGCCTACAAAGGTGAAACTAAAAGTCATATTTGCTTGAAGGTAAAGAGAGCACCACTGTTTTAACATATCCATTTCTGTGCGTGGTGTAACTAAAACCATTCAATTCGAAACTTCCTTTTGAACCAAGCACATTCCCCGCTACGCGTTCGATAGCAATTTACGCGCGCAATGATCCACTCCTCGATGTGAGGTACTCCCCAAATAATATTAACAGAACAGTGACGGTAATTGAAATGAAGTTCGGCTGTGATGAACCATGCTCTGGTTCTTTGAAGTGCCCATTTTGTGGATAGACGCTCCGCGAATACCATTATTTTCATGCTTTGAAAATCGGTAGTCCACTGCACACGTGGGTCGATACAATGGGACGCGACTAGGTGAAAAAGGTAAGTAAACATGCAACTCAGTGGGGGAGTGAGTGATTGAGCGGGCGTGTGGGCGAATTAGTAGTCAAGAAACAAACAAGTATGTATATTCGTAATGCACTACTCATAAGGTTGCTGAAAGAAGTGCGAAACTGGTCTTAGGCGGTTGACGAATTTTTAGCAACCTTATGAGTAGCGCGTTACGAATATACATGCGTGGCGATATCTCGAATATCCTAACGACTGAAACATGAGGCGGCCTGGTGCAGCACATTCAGTTGCCTGGAAACATCACAGACGAGAGATTAGGCTGGGTTCCAGGTGAGTCTCTCGAGAAACCAAATTCGTTTGCAAATATGTGTATTTCGCTAAACGAGTATGTAGTTAAGTAAGCAGGTAAGTGCATCAGTGGCTAATTCAAGGGAATGAGCTCAGAAGTCTCAGGGAATCTACATTTGGTTTAACATAACGGTCTTATCGTGTTAGTTCAACTTTGGGCAGATATAAGTGAAATAACTTATTACTAAGAGACCAGGCCGGATGAAACGACCCCACATCCTCAAGAGCTGTACCGAGTCCACGTGATAAGCTCAAATTATATTTCCTGAGAATAGTTATTTAAAAGAGGTTGCATTCCCATTCCGATGGATATTTCAAGACAAGATTACTTAGAACGCAGCCGGTAATTAGGCACAGCAAGCCCTTTGTTATAGCGTAAAATAAAAACTGCGTTAATCCGAAAGGCCTTACGAAGTGAAATTATTTCACAAAAATATGGTAAAGACAGAGTGCACTACTCACTAAATTGCAACGACTGAGATATTACTAATGTCCCAAACAAACGAGAGCGGACTCTGTACAACATATTCATTTAGAGGAAAACGAAGACGAGAGATTCAGCTAAGATTCAGGTCAATCTCCCATGGAAGCCAATTGAGTATGCGAATGAGGTCTTTTTTAAAGCTGCCAATCATTTCCTGGTCCATTTATTTAGAGTTTAGTGAATTACCTGGTAACTACTCAACAGGTATTTCAACTCCGCAGATCTGCAAGATTCAGTAGACTAAACTGAAACCATAAGAAAATGTGGCATTCCCAACGGTTCCGTTTTTAAGAGGATCATTCCATCACGTACCAATCAGATCTTAAAAACGGATTGTGTTTGAAACCCGATTTTTTTACTTTCAAGCAAAGTGAAACAAACAAATATGTTTCATTTTTTCACTGCACTCAGATTTAGCATGCCAAGGAACGCAGCAGGAAACCGAGTTTCACTAAATGCCTTTGGACATCTCAAATCCTCAAGTTTGGTCGAAACACCTGATTTAACCCGAGGCAATCACGTACTTGAGTGTTGATGGATAGACTCTAGGATATTATGTTAGTACGGTAAGCAAACTCCCGCTCGTTAAATTGGTTGAACAGAACTAGAAATGAAATATACAATTCGTCTTTTCGAAAAAGTTCATTTGACTTACAGTCGATGGGTGCTTGGGATTTGAAGACTCTTTAGAGAAATAGTTATTAAGCGTAGAACATCCAGCAGTAGTGTGAAAATACACAACCGAATTGCGATAGAGTCCATGTGCGTATGCTCTCTACGTTTACAGAAATTAACCAATCCAAGGGACTAGCGGTTTTGTTCCGTGTTGACTCTAGAGATGCATTGAAAAAATTGAAATTTTGGAGGATTGAAAACTAATCCTTATATTGGCGATCTTGTTTACAGGATTACCATAAAACAGGATACCCGAGAGGCGATTTAACAATTTTATGATCATGACATTGATATGGGGCTTTCAGTGCAAATCATCAGGAGTGTGTGTTGGCCCTGTGAGCCCCGTGTGAAGGGGTTTTACCAAATCTCGCAAATATTTCCACATCCTTAGATTATGCTGCTTCCGACAAATCCAGAAATAGACTGTTGAAGCGGAAAACAACTGTCCATGGTGCATGGAATTCTACCTTAGTTTTAGTGTTCTGGTGCCTTCCAATCACTGAGTTAAAGTACGAACTTGCGGGTTTGATGCATAGTATATATATAGTGATAATTATAAGTCCGGGACATAAAAATGTTATACTTAACGTAAAACCTTGATTCAGTGGTATTTCAATCAGAATGGTGCTCCACAATCAGGTCCTTGCCCTATTTTTCTCAAGCGCAGCTCAACTTCACAATTAGACGGCACATTGCTTTCTGGGAATCTGGGATGTGACATCATTAGTACGTAGCAGCTAAACGCTGCCTCGTTGTTTGGTGGTGCGTTAGTTTTTAGATTTATACCACTCAAAAAGTCTACAATTGATTGATAATGTCGCCTTGAGTGGCGACGAAACCTCTGCAACCCAGTTGTTTTGTTGTATAGTTTAGATTCATTATTAAAAGGAATGTTACACATATTTGTGTTTGTTTAATTTCCCTCCAGCCCAGGCTTTTTCTGATCTCTACGTCCTCGATTGTAAGGCTGTAAAATTTTTCAAAAGATATCTGAATCAAATTCTTAAGATGAATTGATAGGAACCCAGAAGTCCCTCGACGAAACCCATACAGTGGCCTGCTGAAAATTAAATTTAACCCGTTCAATTACAGGCATGAAGCCTGGCCTGGTTATCGTACAAAAAATATTGAGCGAGTTTTTAAGAACTACCGGGAAATTTTGACAGTAGTCCTAGCCACTTGTGATGGATAGCAATACCACTTGTCCACAAAGTTCAATCTTAACACAAGTGAACCTAAATCGCAATGTAGTCCATTTTGAATCGATCATTTTGCGGCACATGACCTAGTTTCGTCCTTCAAAGTGATGGCCACTGCGTTAATCTATCGGTTGTGAGGAGCAGCATTAAAATAAACAGCGAGATCTTATGTAAGATTCGTTTCGTTTATACCAAACCCTCCATTTGTTTAAGTGGTGATGTTTGCTCACAAATAAACAATGAACTGACCAGTATGTTTTGTGCTTGCATATACTTGCTTGCAAATGACTTTCCCTGAGTGACGGTAGGTTCACTGATGTATGGTACGGTTCGTTGTTTGCCAGGTACACACATATACATGACCGACGAATTGACATATACTAAAAGTTCCGGCTAGATGCCGCACCAGACAGCCTCATTAGATGGCGCCGTTGAGATTTCAGCGAATGTTATGCTTTGCATTTCAATCCAGGACACTGTGAAGTTCCGATATTTATGCTATGACCTATGATCTTTTTAGGATCTGTTACATTTTTACCACTAGAAAAGTAGGTCGAATTCTGCTTATTTCGGCAAGTCGACCAATACTAGACCTAGGAAATCATAAACATTCTCGCTCAAAGGTGTGCTCATAAAATCTATACTCAGAGTTTACTAACCTTATAACTCTTAGTTTTGTCGGTTGTAATGTAAACCTGCCCTTTTTTGTATTTGTTGCCGTGTTATCGAAGTCCCAGCCGATTGGCCACCTGAGACCGGACGAATACCGGACTGAACGGGAGTTGCCTGTCGAAAATTTACACAGCTGGGTAAGTGCGTGGAAAACAATAGTACCTAGTAAGATTGACCGACTGGCACTCAACCTGAGACGCTCGACAGGTGTTACGAAAGACAGACCACATAATCGGGTCACTCGAAAAGTAATGGACCTCACTCACTCTAATAAAATGACTCATTGCTGAGGTCTCTAAACAGCAAACAATTACTTGAACTAGATAATATGGTTCGTTTCTTCTCAAGGGACAGTACCGATGGTCGTTATGGCCTTTCCCCAACGTCCACTGTTTGGCAAACTCATGCAAGTGAAGGAGTACAAAATTAGGCAAACTTTGCTAGAAAATCGTGATGCAAACCAGAGCGATTACAGCTTAAAGAACTCAACTCCTATAGTATTATTTAGTGCTATGACAACCAGTAGCCTCCAAAATGGTTATTCGCTCGGTTAGTTCTTTTTGCACATCTAGGCCACTTAAATAGGTTAGCATAACTGTGATGTTATCGCTTTTGGTGTTCTAACCCTTAATTTTTTTCTCAAAAGACCCCGTGAACATCATTTCTGTGTGCCTACTCAAGACTGGTTATACTGTATCTGAATTAGCGATGTTGAGTGGAGTGAATAGTTTTAATAACCTGCCAGGTTTTGGATGGGTCAGTGTCGTCATTCAAGCCAAGAATACACGTTTCACCGGCTTTCGTGTGCCATCTTATTCAAGATATAACTGGCTTCCAATGTGGTTCTATCCTCCATTTTCCACTTGGTTATTCTACTTCGGTTATCTCCCAAGGGATCACAAGCCTTCATTTTTGAGGTCTCGAATCATCGCTTTCCAGGTATGACTGTCGGATACACAGCTATTCCCCAAGTCAGTTCGGCGTTAATTCCAGCGGCATGAGCCACAGACACCCAGCCTGCTCAATTATGTTTCATCAGAACTATGTGTTTTGGCCGACCACCTCAACGATAACGAGATTTACGGCATGGTATCGGATCTAGTACAAATGTGAGCATATCTGCATATGGAGGGTATCGATGTTGTTGATATAACTAACCGTATCCCGCTGTATCTGAGCATCGAAAGCTAGCCTCTTTTTCGTTGCATAATATTGACGACGGTGCTTGCGACTTGAATCCGGAACTTGGTTTTAGCAGTAATTTTTCCTCTCTGTGCAACGTTACGTGCTCCAACTGAAGGGCGTTTTGCGAGCAACATCAAAAGCAGATAATAACTTTCTCCGTAGCTAGGGTCTTCCAACGGTAGTTAATCTAATCTCATACGCACCACGGAGCTATTTCGTTCGCCGTAAGTTAGCCGTCAGAGCTGAATTCGGGTGGGAAAATGTGATTTTGCGACCTTGAAATATATGTTATCAAAGGAAGCATATGGGCGGACACAATTTGTGAGTTTCTGCTGATTGCAGCTATCTGAATCTGGGACAAGTGTGCCACGAATTCAGAGTCCAATCCCATATTCAGTTCATAACGTCCGCGGGCAGCTTGGCAAATTATCCAGCCAACCACCAATTTGTCCGGTATAGAGGACAGCGGACAACCTTCCCAACCCTAGTCATCAAGACAAAGTTTGGTGACTTTTCTTCCACTGAAGAAACCGTGGGGTGATTTCAGCTTGATTTGCTTCGTAGGGATGTTACCAGATTCTACTGTTTTACACAGAGGAACATCTCAGAGGTCTGTAAAAGAGGTCACGGTTGGCCGGTACTTTTCTCGGCATATCACCCTGCTGATATATAGACTTAAATCTTCTCATCGGCCCATTGCGAGTATCGCATTTCCTAGGAATAATCCGGTAGGCCAGGTCCAAAAGGTTTCAGTAACATAACGCTCAACTGGGACGTCAAAATCTACGCAACTGGCGTAATACATTGACAAATTAAACAGGGGGAAATCCAAGCTGACTTCCCTGTTCATACTATTCAAACCAAATTTTCTAAGTTTTTCACAATTTGTACAATTTGTTGTCCAAGCAGGGCACAAATTTAAGATAACTTCAGAGCGTAGGTCTACCTGATGAGTCCCAGTAAACACAAGGCCAGTAGAGAACCGTCACAGTATCTTTAAAACTAAACATCGGTATCTCGAATATCGTACCAACACAGATTGGCCTTTGTGTTGCATGTGATTAAGCAATTTCTCCTTTTAACGGTGGCCTGATTTGCAGATGAGTGTATTTTGTCGGTTGGCTGATAATAGTTGCGGATTAATGCAAATGCTTTCCCAGTGTTTTCGTTCGAAGGGAAGTTCGCTGTCGGGTTTTATCCTGCAAGCGAGCTGTATCATAGGTTCGTAAGAACAGCCACGTCTCAAAAAATCACGTTCAACAAGCTTACAGGTGGATCGCTGTCGCAACCAAATTTTTGACAACGTTTCTTGCTCCTTTCGTCAGACGATTTGAAGGACGATGGAGAAATTAGAACCTAATGTTAGCTGATGGTGAACTTTGGCGCTGTGCAGATCACAAGGCACACGTACTTGCTGATTTAGTCATAGCCCGTCAACAGGTTTTTATGCACAACGGCAGACAGATGAACTAATTTACACCATGGTTGAATCGCCCCGAGTGTTAGGACGGATCGTTTGCAGACCTGAATGGAAGTACCATAAATTATGGATCCCCTAACGTCTGCTGCGAGTAAGCCGTGGCTTAAATGGTTGAGAAATGAAACGCGTCATTTGCGTAGTGGCCAGCCACGACTGGGCTAATTTTCTCAATTAGCCCAGAAAACCAGAACAGGTATGGTAGACCGGCTTCACCCGTCATCGTTTTGCTCTCCGTGCCTTACTTATTGTTTCCGTGGCAAAAGATTGGTAGATATGAGAAATAGGTAAATAACCCACGCCGAGTGCTTGAAGGAACGAAGGACATGAGGTTAATATAAGTGCATAATGTGCCGAAATAGGAATTTTCTTCATCCCGTCATCCGTGACTATGAGGCACATCTATTTAATCCAATAAAAATATAGCAGGTTCCACTTTACCAGCTTAGCTGCCCTCAACAATGAACATTATCATTGAATCAATAACCGACTGATTTCCTATAGGACTTCTGTACTAATAGGTTTTCACTTAAAATTAACAACCAGTTCCTTGTCAACAAACGATGAAAACCCCACTTTTCAAGGATGGTTGCACGTAATCATGAATAGCAGACAAATAACGCAAATATTGCGAGACCAAACCATTCCACCCAGACTTGTTTGTCGCCTCAAATATAACACCGTCAGAAGTGTTATGAAACACGTGCGTTCAAACGCACAGCACATTAGAGTTGTTAAATGAAAGTAACTCAGTAACACATGACGCCGAATTTATGTAACCTGATTGCCCAGCACTTCTTTTAGACCGAATAACCCATTAAACCTACAAGACGTTCTTAAGAATTTCTAACAAATTTTGTGTAAGTTTATGGTTTGCTGATCTGGAAGAAAAAATCGTGTTCACTCTGCCTGATATCAACAGTTCATTAATAAACCAAATGGTCCATGAAGTCGAGCAAACAACTGCATGTTTCCTGTGAAAAACAAACACTTGCTGAGTTTCTTACTCGTTGTCAGGTAAAATCCTATCCTGAAACGTCCTCATATTTTAGAGTTACAGATAACCAAACTGGAAGAAAACTACAACGGGCAGCCAAATGAACTATATGAGATATATGTTGTTGGGATAGGAGTATAAAACGAACACATATGTCTTCGTAAATAATTTCCTGGAAACACCCATCTCTCGCAAAACCGAACTGCTTTGCAAATGAGTGCATTTCGCTAATTTCGTGTATTTGGGGTTGAGGTCAACTCGGGGACTGCATCTATCTGATAAGCCCTTGGAACGGCAAAACCGTTCGTGGGCTCTCGAAGAACTTTCAGCAATCTTATAAGTAGTGCAATAAACAAAATTTCTAGTTTGATAAATCTTCTGTTATTTTGTGCTATTGCTGTGCTGATATAGTTAATTTAGGTTAATAATGAAGGAAGAAATAACCCAGTTGCTTAACTGGCGGCAGTTCAATATTAACATTCATAGCTCGGTTTATTTTCAATTATTTTTGAGGTTAAGCAGACAAAATTTGACAACATATGAAAACAGTGCCGGATATTACTAGCCAGCTGTCGAATATCGTTTACGAGCTAACATCATCAATTGAGGCTACCCAGGTGGATCATTGCGAAGGCTGAAACACAATGAACAACCGCGATCCTAGGTAGAATAGAAGTGGGCATGCTGTGAAGGGTGACATTAATTGCCAGACAATCAGCCTTCAAACCCAACAGCTCCATGATATCCGCTATCTTTTAGGTCACACTTTGTCTTCAATAACTCAAGAGTGCTTCGCATGTTGAACTTCATCAATGGTTAATTTTGCACATAAGGGAAACCAGTTAAAAAAAAGAGTATTCTGCTATCTGTCGGAAATTTTATCGCAGGTACCATATGGGAATGAATATATTGTGAGCTTGGACTAAAACTGATGAAAGAAAACCTACTTTTAAAGGTAAAATTTTCATCATAGATCAAGCGGATATATTCATTCATCCTTTCATGTTGAACAAATTTTTGCTGGGTGACTGAACAATGTGAAATTTATTTGCAAATTAACTTGGTTTTTCAACAGACTCACCTGGAACCCAGCTAAATCTCTCGTTTGTGATGTTTCCAGGCAACCGAGTGTTGTAAAACTGCCTCAGCTTATATCTCTTTGCTTATGAATTTATCCCCAAAACTGATATGAACCGTTTAATTGAGCCAGATCTTGCGTTAAGAGATTACTTGTTCTCCGTAAAAATGTACTTTGGAGACCAAGGGAGATATATGTATATGACTATTTGTTTCAAAATTACTGATCCGGACACTTAGAATGCAGAATCTGAGGAGTTAATTTGCAATGAATTTCGGTGCGCAAAGGAAATCCCACCGGCAGTTAGTAAAAGACAACCCTCTGTTGTATATTACTCTTGTCTTAATGAAGTGGTCTTTCTATTGCGGTGGAAGTAGTAATTACGAATCTGGCAGAGATTACTTTTTTTATGGCTGCTGCTTACGTGGAATCAACCATATGCGCTTGTGCGATTCAACATTTCAACCAGTAACCATGCCCATCAGTCATTAGTAGTTAATTTCGGAAAAAACAATGCCAAGTGATGCCAAATGAAGGCAGGGACTTCCTGATTAACCGTAGTCAAATCATGCCTCTACTAGTCGCTGACACTATCACGTCAAAAGATGACAAAAATACACGTTGACAGGGTCAAACCGTATGCATTATTTCCATTCTTTGTGGCATATTTCGTCTATAGGATACGTAGCGTTTGGTGGTTTCAACTTTGCTAACCCCTAAAACCTTTAAAGCCTCATGTTCCTGTTTGAAAATATTAGGCCTAAAATTTATTCACTGATTCATATTCAGGAAAGCATATTTCAAAGAAATTGTGATTTGTCAGCCAAAAGTATAAAGGATGATAAAAATTGAAGCTACCAAAATGTCCGCTCCATATTATACAGGGATCACACTAACTATTCGTAAGGTAATCACAGTTATTAGGAGAAGCGGTCTAAAATGAAAATCAGAATATATCTGACCTCTCACATAGGATAGTACTTTTGAAAATAACACCCCATTTAAGAGATTAACAACGCACATGCAAATTGGGGAGAATTTTCATCAACGTTCTGTTTGGGACTAATTTCACTTACCGTATTACGCAGGTTCCCAGATATTTATCTGCGTTTTGTCTCGATTACTGTAAACTGGACTACCGAGTTCGACTAGGAAACTTGCCTGACCATATCTGTAATAGATTGTATAAAACACGTTGTACCTCGGTTGTTTTGGTGACCAGACGGAGTTGCAAGTCACAACCGGACATTATTTTGTTTCCTTGTTCGTGACCACAATAATTCGTAGGTCCAGAACCGGTTGGCTACCTCACGTGTTAACTACCAGTTAATTTGCAACGACTCATTTGGGATTTCTCTGACAAGCTATGGTGCAGCACCCTTCTAAGAGCTTGCTTAGAATGACTCAGCAGGACCCGCATGCCAGAAGCAGACCATATAAGATTAGCGCCAATCTAATGTGACTTTAACGGAACGTTCAGTAGTTTGGCATGTATTATCTGCTCCAAATTACTTGAAATCACCGATCCGATCAGGGAGAAGATATTAGTTCTCTGTGTGCAGATTTCGTTCCTTGAAATGACTCTCTCAATTAATGTTCCACCTTTGTCGTTGTTCCACGCCGATCCAATGTATTTCTTTACGTTTTAGACCCGTTGCCGATGGACATGAAAGGAACACTAAAATCCAGCATCTCAGATCCTTTTATTATTATGACAAAAGTAATTTACTAAACCCAAATGCCAAAAGCTTCGCGTGATACTCTAAATATGTTTAATAATTTGGCTTGTTTCTCCTGAGAAGTTTAGAAAACGTTTTTTTAAAGCGTTCCATATGAACTCTGTTACTAAATTATACCGTAGGAATGTGCTTGGACGCTCAATCTGTTCGACCGCTAGAAATTTTTGTAACGAACTAAGGTTGGGAATATATTGATTTCGAAGAAATTAGGAATCCATATAAATCTGCAAACGCTCAACGAAATAAGGTGAATTTTTAATTAGCTTTGCCCATTTGTTCTACGTTGGGACATGGTTTTAGCATAGAAAAGGAGGGTAAACAAAAAGTGTGGAATAGTCAGGTAGGTTTTAACTACTTGACACAATTACTGATAAGCAGGCTTTTGGAAACTATCATACAGTTCTCAGCCTATTCTGCCCATCTTGGGCATCACCTGGTAGGCGTAGTCTATGAGATTCTACCGAATATATGTTCTAGCTGAAAACCAAATTGTAAGCAAGTGGCTAAACATATTTAATCACGAACTTCACTGACATCAACGAGGGGCGATGAGTTTCAACGGCGGGATCTATGCGAGCGGAATTCGGTACGCCAAAATACGCTAATTTGTAAACAAAGTTGGGGCTAACGAGAAAATCAGGTGACTCCTTAATGTTGTTTATAAAATTCTTTGACTAAACGTGTTACACATGTGCATCAGCTGGTAGCGTACTTGAGAACACAAATTTTATTTTCCAGACGTAGCTCTGAGACTAAGCTTACCTAATGAATACCGATAAAGAAGAAGATCATTGTTTCAACGACATTACAAGTACGTTGTCATGTCAAGAAAACGTAACTGAATATCTCTAATACTGTGCCAAATGAAACATAAAGTGACGTTTGTGCGGCACATTTAGTTGAACAATATAAAAGAGAGATTTAGCTGCGGTTAATTATGGTCTCCGAATAACGCAAGATTCAGTTGCAGAGGGGTGTATTTTGTCAATTTCGTTTTGCCATCTTCATCTTACCTGTTCCTGGCCTTTTCAGAACCTGTCCAAATAAGCATGTTGACCTGTCCGACAAGAATCTTATAATTCCTCGCCCCAAATGCCAAAAGATGAGTCAACGTCATGATAGTTTGTTTCAGAGGGCGTGTAGATAGTCGAATGCCCATTGCCAAATTTTCCACTGATTTCAAGTCATCATTTGCTTTACCTCGATAGGCTCTAGGGTTACTTTAACGACATTTTTAAAATGCCAAGACGTCAACATGAATGTCGTACAGAGCACAGCACCGGGTTCTTTAGCAGTGCATGTGTTTGTATGCCATACGATTTACCTGAACTTGTACCTGGGATAATGCGATTCGCGATAACTCATGTAATAGCATCAATTTTACAGCCTAGCTTGAGGATAACTGACGGATAGTTAAACTCACGCCTACTAGATCGGACGACTGACGAATGAGCGGAACCCTTGAGTAGCAGAACAAACGATCTGGAGTGGAAATATAGCAGGCGTACCATTTATTTAGGGGCTTTCCAAGAACGCAATCCTGCTTGATAAATCCGTTTCTTTGCATTACTGATGGTCTAAACAAATGCCAAGCTGAACTGAAGCCTGAACTAAACAGAATCAACGACTCTTGGATATCGTTTGATCACATTGAAGTCGAATTTCAATTACACACCTTGGATTATGAAACCTTTTGCGATTGGGACAAATGCATCTTAGTCAGTCCTTGTAACAGTATCTGGTTTCACTAATCTAATGTACATACTGACAGGGAAAGAGAACTCGAAAATTAACTCCCCGAAATCTTTGTTTTGCAGTAGTCGTATAGATCTTAAGAATTAAACCATTATGAGCAGCCTCCAGTTCATGTTGTTTTTAACAAAGATTGTGCGTCCAGTGAAGCATTCAATAATCCTCGAAATTCTCTAAACCTGACTTTTTTATCACTTCAGGTCTGAGTTACTCAAAAGGACGAGACAGTAGCCCAATTTCAAAGGACATAGATTAGTTTGTTCCAAAGCATTGAGAAATTTGTGAGTTTGAGGTTTTACGGTGAAAATAAATTACGAAGTTTTCGTTTGGGAAACAATCCTTGTTTACGTGGAGCTGCGAGGATGTCTAGATTGATCATGCAAACGAACAAAAAACTGCAGCTAATCAAACAGCATACAACTGGTTTGATCTTTTTCCTGAACCTGGACGTATTTGTCACATCTTAACAGAGTTCTAGCAGGTTAATTTTAGCTTTGACCAAACGAGCATGCCTTAACGAGATACAAGCTCATTAGGAAAAAATAATTTTCTTCTTTTCAAACAAAGCCTAATCTAAATAAAACTGAATGTTCAGACGATGTGGCCAGTACTAATGTCAGCGAATACAAACTTGACATTATCAAGATTAGACATACTTGTACTTTTGCTGCAATCGATCAACTGTCATGTCTATTAAAACGTTTTACATGCTTAACTTACTTCCCTCGCGCAAATATACAAGGACATTAATTTAACAGCAACAAACGTATATTTATGGTATTTTAATTCTGTGACTGTAGTCACGATATATTAACGTGGTCCGTAAATTCGCGAAAAAATGGTGTTTCTTTTTATAACTTACAACCTGTAGGTCAAAGTGGATTCATCAGAAGGATTTCATAGCCCTTCCGAACGAGATGACCTAGTTGCGGCCGACTGCTCTTAACGGATGTTGGGCCCCCACCCCCACATTTTATGCTACAATTGGCTGAGTAGTCGAGCGATCTGTCTGAACAGCTTTAGGGATTACAGTAGGGAATTAAGTGAGGAATAGGTGAGAAGCACTGGCTTCCCAACAGGAAATCAATGAAAAAGAGTGCAGTGCATTCCTTCTGCCAAGATCTGTGGGAAAATGTTTGGCTGGAGGCTTCAGAATAATTCAAATGAATAAACATTTTAGACGCACCAGTTGAGTTTTCAAATAAATGCCATCATTCTTGTAAAAAAGCAAACAAGTTCAGCGATTGGCATTTTATTGAGTGATGATTACGACATTCATTTTTAACCAATCAGTTTCTGTTTCCTACGAAAGCGCGAGAGATCCACCTTTGGGCAGAATAGCCAGTTCCTGTTCACGGCCCCAAAGTGAACGGCAAGCTTGACATAAAGTGCGCACACCTGGCTGAAATACGGGGCAGGGGCCTGTTGAGAAATTTGGCATCACACGTCACAATCACTTCACAAGTTTTGTTCTCCCCAGCCGACACCAGTTTGTTCATTCGCACTGCTTAAATCCACTCTCGTATAATAACTGTCACGAGAAGCTGATCATTAATTTTGTCATCAAGTGGAGCAGCGAACTCTCCCTTCCCCTAAAATCATACTTTGTAAATGTGCTCATCGTTTAATTCGTTACGCCCACCCCGATTCTAACCGTGCCCATCAGCAAAACACCTCTCTCATTATTCAGGTTATTGTGCCCAGACTGATTGGTAAACTGATCCACTCTAAGCACTAATCCTTATTATCTGTATTCAAGATCGTCTTGTGAGCGTGGACTAACTCACTCTTCACCTCGGATGCAGATAACTTCCTTCTCTCCTGTCCAGTTGAACCAAGTCTAACGGCACCTGTCTGATTGGTGAATTTCGATCTCAGCTCTGTCCTGTCTGTCACACTCCCCGCCAATGTTTGCTCATGTACCCGAAATACGTAAGTCTCTGGTCCTACCAGCGGAAAAGCTGCTGGATTAT
Organism: Opisthorchis viverrini; assembly: GCF_000715545.1. Taxonomy (NCBI): domain Eukaryota; kingdom Metazoa; phylum Platyhelminthes; class Trematoda; order Opisthorchiida; family Opisthorchiidae; genus Opisthorchis; species Opisthorchis viverrini. Next base: position 1,351,681 of record NW_008751680.1, read on the forward strand.
CCTAAGGTAGAAGACGCGCTGAACTCTCTAAGGGTCAGTCATCAAGTATACCATACTCTAAGTATACCGGTTTTTACGAGAACTATTCGATTTTTTCACCAGAATCAATTTTGTCTGATGACCGAATTCTCCGTTTCAGTATGAGTGTCAGCGGAACAAATCACGGAGGTCCTTTGTATCTTATATTGCCTGGTTAAATCCATACGTTTTCCTCATTTATCGATCACTCGAGCGGATCACGACGACCAGTCTTGAAGAGATCACGCACTTTAGTCACACTCCAGGACGTATGTGTCTGCATGTTTGGTTCCATGTATTTTTGATGCACTAGCTATGCAGTCGTGAGGACATTTCGGTCAATCTTGTTAAGGCCACACTCGCTTGTTTAAATGGATAAAACTGGACAAAATCTCTTTGTAGGGCTGCCCAATAAACATTAAACGGTAAGGACAGATATGCCGGTAGGTCGGCGAACAACAAGTCATGTGGCTTCTCTTGTGTGCCGACTACAGAATCAAAAGCATGCCACCACGGGAGACCACGACATCTCCCACGGTGTTTTTGTGGGAATAGTTTACGTGGCCACACGTTCGAAAGTCGAACCGGGCACGAAGCACAGCGAATCCAGCATTCACTATGCAGGCGGCTGGGGATTATCCCTGCACACAATTAATCACGTAGGCCGTCTTCTCGTGGCTGTGCCAAACTGATTGGTCAAGACAGTCCAAGCTATCGATCGGGATACAGTCTCCTTGCCATACACCCGTAATTTTTGTGCTGACTTTGGATTGGACAGTGGCAACAAGTGGCACAATCCGTGTTATTACCAACCCCAAAGCGGTGCTCCTGAATGGGTAAGGCACACAAACATCCGCCAGGCAAAACTGCCTCTTCCACAAAGCTTGAGAATTCGAACAATACGAAACCCGTTAACTCACCCAATAATACACACAAGTCACAACCAAAAAATATTCAAAAGGTGTCTTCGTCAACCAAAGATCTTATCAAGCATATGAGTATGAAAGCGGTGCTATTCCTGATCCTCTGCATGGCTATACGTGTCATATACACACACTCCTATGAAGCAGCTCTGGAACACAAACAGACGAAAGCACAGAAACCTGAGGTGGATACAGAAGCACCCATGAGAGTTCATGATGACAATCCTACTCTGTGTGGGCAGGCTGGATATACAGTTGTTCTGCCACCGACGGTGTTCATCGGCGTTCTGGTGAGAAATAAAGCCCACGTACTTCCGTATTTCCTACATGGACTCGAGATACAGGACTACTTGACTAAAAGAATCCAGCTACTATTCTTAGCAGACAACTCAATTGACGATAGTGTCAATGTGTTATCCCAGTGGATTGATTCTGTCAGAGAACGCTACCATCTGGTGAATTTGGAAATTGGTGGCGATTATTTGGCACACAGCAAAATGTGGTCCACTGAACACTACGAACATGTTGCACTTTTAAGGCAACGGCTTTTGAACGCAGCCAGGAAATCATGGGCGGATTTCTACCTCACTATAGATGCTGATGTCATTTTGATGAATCCAGACACGCTAAAGCATCTTATAGAATCTGCACAGAATCCAGGCAAAATTTCTTCAGAATTCTCCGACCCGTTACCCGCAATCTCACCGCTGATGAACTGCACATCGTCGGAGTTTTATTCAAACTTTTGGGGAGCTATGACGGAAACCGGATATTATGCGCGATCTGACACGTACTTTGACATACAACGGCGGTCAGTTATCGGCTTATTTGAAGTCCCAATGGTGCATAGCATTATTCTCGTTAACTTACGTCATAAACTTAGCGAGAACCTGCGATATTACCCACCTCCTTTTGGATACAAAGGCCCATTGGACGATCTAATTATTTTTGCTAGATCAGCACAATTGTCGCACGTGCCATTCTATCTGGACAACAGAGAATTCTATGGTTATCTGCCAGCTCCCGTGGACGAAAGTGACGTTTTCGGTCCAGGATCACCTACGGAACAGTGGCTCAGGCGAGAGGTCGAACTGTTCGTGCACCTACGTCTGGAAGTTTTGATCGACCAGGAGAACAGTATGAGGGTACTACCCAGCGAAGCACTCAAGGATGTGGCCGAAAATTATTTGCCTCCTAGGAGTAAACTAGGATTCGATGAAGTTTATTACATAAATCTTTTACGTCGCAAAGATCGTCGAGACAAAATGGAGTATTTTCTCGATCAACTGGGGATAGATGCCCGCCACGTGGCCGCCGTGGACGGGATGTTGTTGACATCGGAGAACATCACCAAACTGGGAATCAAGCAGCTGCCTGGTTACGCTGATCCTTACCACAAGAGAGCACTCAAATTCGGAGAAATTGGATGCTTTCTCAGCCACTACAGACTGTGGCGCGTGAGTCCAATGATTTGTTGTTAATCCATTTCAAAAGAATTGCAGTAACTGTCGTAGCTCGTAGGCTTTTACTTGTCATTTTCGCGCTGGGACGACAAAATTTTTGCGTCACCCTTATCGACACGCAAATTGAGAGGAATAAAAGTGGAACTGGAAGTGCAATTTGCGCGCGATTATTTCATCACATATGAAGAATGTGAACAACTCTCATAATAGGTTGCTTATTGAGGCTAGTCCCAGGCCTAGTGGGTCATTGTGATTGCAGAACTGGGGGAAATCGTGGCACCACTGAATTGATTCGTATATCGCTATTCGTTTTTGAAAGTCTGTGTGGAATGGATGCTGGATGTAGCATTTTTCGGACTTGTTATAAGGTGCACGAAAGTGTTGGATTTTAAGAAGGCCGCTATCGCTGGGTATCCCCTTCCGGCATTTCGACAGTATTTCCGGACTTCCGGTATTTCCACGGATAAAAAGGCTAGATAGAAGATAAATTAATAAGGAAAATGGAGCGGTTGCCGGATGCATCAAGTTTTCACTGCCCAACCGTCTTCTCAGTCACTGAAGACGGCGTCATCGTTTTGGTTGGACTGGATCTTACTTGAGAGTTAACACCTTTTATCGGATGTGGAAACAGATGATACCGTAGTGCGCGAACTTGTGGAATTAGCAACATATTGCTCTGAACCTGGTGCAGCAATACAGTGACCCCTTGTTAATGATGAGCACTATCCTTAAGTGGGATATATTTGACGTTCAGAATGTTTGCCAGTATCTTTAGGGACTCATCACTTTACAGACCATTTATAATGGATTCAGAGTGTGGTAAACGTTCGAGGATGATCCCAACAGAAACAGGTCTAAATTTGTTTCTGTCTAAAAAACGGTATAGCTGGCTTGCATGGCCTGCTGTAGGATGGACGCACGCTTCAAAACACAGTGGCGTGCTTAGTCCTTACAATCGCACACGTGTTCACGACTTTTCAGACCCAGCTGTAGTGTTTGCCTGAAACACAACACCGAAGTCCGGCAGCTGGCGTATTTTTAGTCAAATAGTCTCCTTTCTTTCCCTATTTAGCTCATATCCACCTGCTAATTTCATGTGGGCAGCCCAGTCTGATTTCAAGCGAACGTTTGGTAGCGTGGCAACAAACATGACCTGGGGCAGACAATCAAAGGAGATTGTCCAAACTATGTCCACAAAATGTAACTTTGGTGTGCATCCTTGGCGGTATACGGACCGCGANTCCCTATTTACTCATATCCACCTGCTAATTTCATGTGGGCAGCCCAGTCTGATTTCAAGCGAACGTTTGGTAGCGTGGCAACAAACATGACCTGGGGCAGACAATCAAAGGAGATTGTCCAAACTATGTCCACAAAATGTAACTTTGGTGTGCATCCTTGGCGGTATACGGACCGCGACATTCATGAAGTTAAACCTCCGTGGTTCAAGGTTGTTATCCAGCTTTCTGTTTTTAGACCTAAAACGTGATTTATAACGGGCGGAGTAGTATTCTGGAAGCTGAATCGTTAGAGGAATGATGTTCAGGATTATCACTAGGTATTCCGTAGTCTGTGTCTAACAACACAAGTGCCTAATAAATCATTTGTGTATACTATCCGAATAGCTCCTTGTTTGCATTCGAATATAAAATAAAGCTTGGGACACCAGGTTTCCGATAGTTTTGCCAAATATCGTCGGGGAATGCACATTGTTGTTGTTTTTTACTCTAGAAAGTCAGTTTGTTATTCCTTGCTTAATGTCACATGTCACATAATCGTTTACATAAAATTAATAATAGACCTTAATGGCTTTAACAAAATAGCGTAAGCAAGTGATTTACATTAGCAATCAGAGTGATCAAATCGTTGGAATGAATTCCTATCCGAAGGGCATAGCAAACAAGCAACGAATTTTTCAATGAATTTAATTTTATAGTCTCTACGATTGTTTCTTCGAAGTTGGGTATTTGTAATTTGTTCGATTGGTTTCGGCGAAAAATCTAACTGGTTATCTGGCGCACATTTTCCATGTTTGCACATGGTTGTTTTCGTTGGATCCCTCGACGTCCGACTTATTACTGAGTAGGTCTACGGTAACTTTCTCTATACAGTGAACCGGAACGATTATACGAAACGATGCTGGATTCGTTTGCAGTAGGAACATTTAAACAGATTCACCATGATACACGGTGTTTAGATATCCCCATGAAGAACGAGACCCTTTTCAAGTGATCCGCAGCCTTCAGCTGTAAAGAAGTATACTGACTGTAAAACTGCGTGGTAGGCGAATACGATAGGGTGGATTCCGCAACACCGGATAGTATATAAGTGCGAGTTATGTCACACTAAGCATATTCAACTGTACCTCAAAACTCAGTTGCTTTAGCGCACTGAAATATAAAAAGCTGAGAAGGCTGAAGTGCGGATTGTTTTCGGGAGCAGAGAGGCACGAAGGTCGGTAAATAAAACAGGAGTAAATGCTATTAGACTAAACGGGAACATCCATCCGGACTCACGCAGTCCAGAAGGTTTGTCTTCAATAGGCCGCTGCATAAACTTCCCAATGGCTTCGCGTGCAAACCTGCAAACGCTGCATGAGTCAACGGATTTCTTAATACCAGAGTTTTCTCTCTTCAAAACAGTCAACAAAAGATTAAAATTGGACGGGTGATGGCCCGCAGCTGAGCTTATAGATCACGGCTTTGGTGCACTGGTATACAATTGATTGACTTCGCGTATTTTATCGAGTTTTGGTACTTAGGATGAACAACAGATCCCAATTTAGGTCAAACACCATCTGGCTGGCGGTACTAACAGAGCCAGTGCGTTGTCAGTGAGATCCTAAATCATTGGCTGATACAAAATATCGCCCTCTGTGTGCAATTTGAAACAGAATATCCCACTTTATTTGGAAAAATCTTATTTGACTTTCAGGAAATGGAAGACAGAGGTTACGAGCGTATTATGATATTGGAAGACGACGTCCGGTTTGCACCTGGATTCGTACGAAATTTAGCCGGTGTGCTTTCTGAGGCCGACACAATCAAACCAGATTGGGAACTAATATATATTGGAAGAAAGCGAATGTCTAAACATGAAAAACGTGTACCCGGAACATCCAAATTGGCTTTCCCCGACTACACATACTGGACTTTGGGCTACCTACTGAAAAGAAGTGGTGCAAGGAAGTTGCTTGCGCAAGATCCTTTGAGACGAATGGTGGCTGTGGATGAGTACTTACCAATAATGTTTGATAGACACCCCCAGAAAGCTTGGTTGGAACAGTTCAAACCTAGGAATTTGGTTGCCCTCTCTGCCGAACCACTGCTTGTCGAGCCACAGAGGTACACAGGCGAGAAGCACTACGTTTCAGACACAGAAGATTCGGAAGTTTTACCAGATAAGTGATATTCAATTCAAAAATTGTAGCAGTATTGTACTTAGGTATAGATCATTTTCGTCTTGCTACGACTTCTGCCCCGTGAAATCCAAATGGTTTTTGCAAACGCCATTACTTGAATTTTTGCCTGTATTTTACTGCAATAAATTCTTTTGCTAAAAATGAATAACCTATGCTGTTGTTTACTCTACCTATGGAAAACACTTCTTGTGTTTCGGTGTTCCGTGGCATACATGAGCCTAGAGTATAGAATGCTCAACAAAAATTCCGGTTTGTCTTCCATAGGAGGTGTCTGAGGAGCTTACAAGTTAAGATAACCAGGTGCTTTGTACAGAAACTTGAGGGGAAAAGCAAGCAGGATCGTTGAAATTTAAAAAAAATATCAAAAGAACAAGAAACCTAGAGTAAAATTTAACCTCGAGTTTACACAATCTCAGCTTAAAAACGTCTGCTTACTTGCGTAAAATGCAAGAAACTATCAGGCCGAATTCAAGCACTTCTGTGTCACTACTACGAATCACGAAACAAACTAGATGGCACTACAAAAATCGCGACGTGCTGGTTGGTAGCTTAGGAATTTCAAAGATGTTTGGGTTTGATTGATTTTACCGCTGACAGTATGAATTCAGTTCAGCGGTTGAAACAGCAGTCTGCCCGCATACTATTCCTACTGAATAATGGAGTGTTCTGGGTCACGATGACAGTGTTTGCCCAACCGCGGTCGGTCCACATTCAGCCTACGTTCATTTCGTTTCAGCTACAGAGGGATACCTTTTACCCCAGAACGCGCGCGGTATAAAATCTCTCACTTCCTAATCAAATTCATATGGAACCATTAGCATAATTTATTGAATAACAGTGCCTGAGTGTAAGAACATGTGTGCCAAAGTGCGCATATAATTTAAAGGATACATACAATCATTGCTGTCCAGGACCCAAGACAACACCCTCAGGAGCTGAAACACCAAAAGGCGCTAGGTCAAGCTGAAATTCACTTACTTATTTTTTATATCATTTTGTTTGTTTTGTTTGTTTGTTGGCTTTTCATCAGTTATATAAATGATCCTACCACAAAATAGTACCACCAACAACAAGCAACAACACATCTACATTTGTCTTGCGCAATGTCCGACAACCTTTGGGGTTGGCTGACAGTGTTGCTAGCTTGCAGCTGTTCGGTTTTTTTCCATGACTGAATGCAAGAAAGTTACTAGGACAGGAAATATAAATAGCTATATTTTGAATCACTTGACTGGTTTCACAGACCGTAGGCCAGCTTCTTTTGAGTGGTCCTGAATGCGCTGAAATTGCGGAACATCTGACTTTTGTAATGACTGTCCTCCATAAAGTCTTGGTTTAAAAATGCAGTTCTGAATGGGACAATCAAAAGACTGTTGTGAATGGAAATTGCTTTTTAAATGTAGAACAATGTTGCAACAGAATCAGTGAAACGAGGCAAGTTACCAAAGGTGGTCCGAAGTATTCCAGATATGTACAGATTTATTCTGAATGGAGCTGTAAAACTGAATTTGCACATTTTTGCACGATATTACTGACCAGAGAGTCATGCTTGCTTTATCCCCTGTCTGAAAGCACGAGTGGTTCGAGAATTTCCCCCAAGTGCGAGACGAATGTAAGTGGTTGGTGTTAACTCAGCCCCGACAAGAACACCGTACAAAATGCCGTGTTATGGGAATAACGTGATTGATTACTGTAAATCTGGCTTCGGTTTTTATATTGTGCGCTTAGTTTGGCTGCGCTTTGTTCCGGTCAAACCAGTCTGACTTTTCTGTTTCAAGAATCACACTCAAACAGATAGCACATTCAGCTTGCACATTATTTTTACTCTTGAAGCAATTTCCATCGATTGACCTAGGACTGAAAAATATCGAATGGATGCCAAGAAACATACAAAATATTGTTTTCCACCTATCTATTCTTAGGATAGTCACAAACCTCTGCAACGATTTTATGTAAATAATTTTCGTCCCTGTTTCCATTTCGTGCTTCATAAAGGAAGCTGATATGATTTCTCATTTCATTTTATCCATAAATGCGGTGATGGGTCGCTTTCTGTGGGTACTCAACCATCCTCCAACTGTATGCATAGCTTAGATTGTCATTTGCTACGAAAACACATATACGAGTCAGGAGATTCCGTGAAACGAAAATTTTCATTTAAACCTGTGTGGACAATGCTCGACAAAGCCTCTATACAGTACATTGAAGCGATACCAACCACCATTACTCTTTTCTGATACCTTCTTGTTTTGTACACTTTAGAGCTTGGTATGCTCCGAAAGCTTTTCCAGAATAGTACCGAGCACGAAACACCCATTTCCACAGCAGCATTATGCCACGACCACTTTACATTAATCCTACCAGCGCGAAGAATGAAGAGTAACCTAAAGAAGGATCGTTTGTGCTGCTGTAGTCCCAAGTATCTACGGCAAGTAGTAATCATCAATTATAATAAGACTGCTACGGGTTTAACACTTTTTGGCACCATTCCTGAAAATCGATTGAGACCACAGTCAAGTTTTGATGTCGCCGGTTTTCTACCATGCAGGACCACTTGGCTCTTCTTGAATATTGCCTGAAAAATCAGATACAAGGCTGCTCCTTGAGACTGCGTTGGGAGAGATCAAAATGATCTGATCTTGAAAATCGTTGCATCTAAAGTATACACTTTCAAGAAGTTGGTCGTTGTTCATAACAAAAACGTAGCCCTATAGAGGAAAATGTCGGTAGCTCAGGTGGCGTAGATGGTCGTTGGCTTGTTCGCTGAGCTGAGCAATTTGGTTGCAAACGTTTCATCACCAATCGAGGTGACATCATCAGTGCGTAGTTGTGCGTAGCGGTGGGTTAGTGGTTGTGCGTTCAGTAGTGTTACGTGTGTGTTGATATACGTGCTGGTAGCCGAGGATGACCTTTGACCGCGATTAGTTATTCCGTCGGGCGGTTCCATTGGTTGTTCTTTTTATCCCGTGTCCTCATTCGCCGATGCCTACGTGACTTTTGAACTTGAGATTCCTCGCCGTCGTAGTCTAGTCGATGTTGGAGTGACCTTTGTCCTTCCGAGTTCCGGTTATGACCTCAATCAAGGAGGACCGAATAATGGATTCACAAACGAAGAAACAAGGAACTCCTCGGAGTCAAATCAATGAGGTCACAACCGGAACTCGGAAGGACAAAGGTCACTCCAACATCGACTAGACTACGACGGCGAGGAATGTCAAGTTCAAAAGTCACGTAGGCATCGGCGAATGAGGACACGGGATAAAAAGAACAACCAATGGAACCGCCCGACGGAATAACTAATCGCGGTCAAAGGTCATCCTCGGCTACCAGCACGTATATCAACACACACGTAACACTACTGAACGCACAACCACTAACCCACCGCTACGCACAACTACGCACTGATGATGTCACCTCGATTGGTGATGAAACGTTTGCAACCAAATTGCCCAGCTCAGCGAACAAGCCAACGACCAAAAACCTAGCCCGTTTCCTGTAGCAGAAAATTAGTTTCTACGCCATTTCCAATGGAAAATAACGGGTTTGGACTACTGAATAAGAGATCTTTACTTTGTCAGCAACCAGTACAGCTGAATCTATGCGTTGCCACACTTTTGCTCGACTGTGGCAATTTTACTCTACGCATTGACCAATCGGCTTCGGCATAGCCAACATGCATATGCTACGTTGTTATAAGTTAGTAAAGCTCCCGACGTGCACCTAGTGATGTTTTCCGTCACATAACTGAATGTTTAGATAATCAAATGAACAAACGAACAGCTTACAGAAGCTGACTTTGATGGCAGTAAAACCCAGCTAGGAAACAATATCAGGAGCTTGGAGAACAGTGGGACCAAAGAATTTCTGAAATCAGGATAGACACCAAAAATGTGTAAACGTCAAATCACATTTCTGGTTCCGAAGCACCAAAAAGTATGCCGGTTACAAATTCCGTAGCGCAGAAGTTCAAGCTCCTACTTTTAGAACTATTTGAGCGCATACGTTTTGCCTGTGATTGGATAACCGCGGAGGCTCTGAAGAGATATCCTGGCAAGTAGTACGGAAGGTTTTGTTTGTGAATGACAAATCCATGAAGGGACAGAGAAGTAAAAATACAAAATGATCGTAACTGTGGTGTGTAGCGCATCTAAAGGAAAGTAGCATTTAGCCGTTGTATAGTGAGGTGGAAGACTTATATGTCTCGAACCTTCAAAACGTATTAAATAGTGGTGAATTAGAAAGCAGAAAAAAGTGAGTGGATGACGCGAAATATTTTGTAGAATATCTTGTCTAAGTGGTGGTGTGATTCGCTGCAGAAAACGATTGTACTTGTTGCAGTCAAGCCAAACCACGAAACTTGAACTTCTTGGAAATGTTCTTCAATATTGCTTTTTATATGAAAGCACCCATACCGGACATTACTTTGTTTGATACTAACTTGGGAAAACATCCCAGTCGATAGCAAAGGCAAATAATTCTGAAACTGCATCCTTTCGCATCAAACCTCAGTTAAGCTTCGTGGGAAAACAGTCACTGAAAGGCGGTCCCCAGTCCACTTCCAACAAGCGTAGTTCTGATACATATTCTCAGTGTAAAACTAAATGATTCTGTACGTGACGGACGCCACCGCAGCCTCATCAAAATCGCGTAGAATTGTAAGTTTTACCGGACAAAGCAAGTTGTCAGGCGAACGGATTCGCAGTATTCAGATACCCATTGCGTTTCCCGCGGAAAAATAATATGCAGAATTCGTCATTTTGATCCGAATAAACCATGATCAAAGGAACACTATGTTCGTTATTCACTATTCATATTTGCGTCTTCTTTTCAAAAGATCAATAAGGACAAACCGTTCTTCCGTCTGTGAAAGCGAACGCAACAAAAAGGAAGTTTGTAACAACAAGAGGCTCGCGCATCGCATGAGAGGAATTCATGGGGGGCGCAGCAAGCAGCATGAGAGGAACCAACCGAATGTCCATTGTTTTGTCAGAACGGGCCGATGACGTCTACTCTGAGGTGAAGAACGTTCTTTAAAGTGTTATGGTACTGTTTTGCAAACTGACAATAAACAAACAGCTTCGATTTGCGGTTGAAAAACAAATTCATAGATGGGAACAGATGGAAAAATAAGTAATCAAAGCGCAGTTTACATGCACATTCAGTGTAAGGTCGTGCATTTTTTATAAGCAACACAGTTTATCCAGCATCTTAGTAAGGATTTTTTCTAAGTTTAATAGTGACAATCTGTCAAACGGTTAATTTGTACTGTTTCCGGGTGAAACAAAACGGCAAAAGGACCAATAAGTGCCAGAAAAATTCCAAAATATTCCTTGCGCGAAATAATCTTTCTGACGGGCTAACTGGATATGACATTGCAAGTGCGTTTGGTCCTTCACGTCACTCAAAATGTAGAATCATTTTGTGGCTTAAAACTGATGACTGCATTAAGCCGTTCCTGCTTTTTTGTGAAGGAAACACCTGCTGGTGAATCCAATGTTGTCCAAAGCATCTGGCACTAATTTACTCGAAGTCTAGGCATATAACATGGCTGTATGATCACCTGAGTGTGTGTGTGTGTGTGAAAATCATATTGGTAAGATCGCATATCTGTCGCAAGATAAAACCAGTCATTATATGATAACATCGATCGAACCAGTTAATCCAAAAATACCTCGCGTAACTGAGATACCGATTTACACATCCATATGGCTCATACCAACCCGTAATTTGGGGCATGCCCCACGAGATGCGCCTTCGTTTACTGAATAGCGATAGTAAACTCACAATCTAGCATTGCTAATTTTTGTTTTTCTGTTGAGCGAAACCTCGACCTTGTTTGACAGAACATGGACGGGTATTCTGTACAGATTTTTTGATGAAGAGATAACTATCAAGAAAAAAACAAGTCACCTCCCAGAACCCAACTTGACAGAAGAATTCGAGCCCTTATTTGAAAAATTACCTTGTAGGATTCAAAGGCGAAAATCGAGTAATCGTGATGAACGGTTTAGAAAATTTTCTGGATGCGCTGGATATGTGAAACATTGGCCCAAATTAACAATTGTGGCCTAATATCCTATTCTGTCCTGCTCAATTGGGAGGTTTATTTTGTTGGAACAGATGTTTTTAGAAGAGAAAAGGTGTTTAATTTGGCGGAATATTGTACCACAGAAGAATAAACCCAGTGTTTGTATGTCGTTATTTTTGTCAGCCAGCCACAAGTTTTCAGTGACATTAATGTTTTCGGATTCGGAATAACGGATCGAACACCAAGTCTGTGGCCATATACCCTGGTAGTCTGTCGTGGAGAGACAAAGGGGAAAAGCACTTAGTGACCAAGCAGGTTTCTGAGGAAACTCAAGCAACATTACTGTTGCTGTTACCAAATTCTCATTGACACGTAATTTTTGTTATCTGAAAGTGGAGCAGATGTGTCTGACCCCACTGGTCTCCTAGGTTAATGTCTGAATGGCAAAGTATTCTCAGTCTATCAATTCAGCTCTGCCAATTTCCCTACATGCTGTCTTGGTTCAATAACAGCATGAACAATTAGTGTTCAAATTGAAGTGATCATGATCCCATGGTAGCAGTATTTCATTGCCGTTTTAAAAACACTCTGTTCGGCTTCTTCCACAGAGATATGAATCAGTAGTTCTCTCTTTTTAATCTCAAACGTGCAAACTATAACCCACCTCATCTATGTTGAAAGCAAGAAAGTCAGTGTGCCATAAAAAGACAAGTAGGCAAACGTGGTCAGTATTGGTAGTGCCAGTAAAAGTAGAGAAGTCATGATGAAGATTTTGTCTTAAAAAGCTAATCCAATCTGTGCTGTGAAGCTAAGCAGTGGGGTACAGCTGTTTCATCCTGATCGGGATACATCAACAGTAAACACCTAAAAAACTCAAGGACTTTCTGAACCTGCGAGCTTCTAGCTAGCAGGTCGAACACAACCGTTTGACCACAAGCGGCTGATCAGCTGTGATTAACTCTCCCTTGGAAAGGGTACACCACCGGTCATTGTTCAATCACGGAAAACACATCAATGTCACATGATGACCGATGATTCAGCTGTTCACTGAAAGGACCCAAAGCAGTACTTGAAAATTAAGCTGTTGCATGAAATACTCAAATAATATTCCATGCTCTCACAATCAGTTTGACTGTGCCAAGGGGCAATGTGTTTGTCCAGCGAAAAGTATTCTTTGAGTCAAACTGATAGCACCAGTATATTAAAGATACGGGAACATAATCCCTCTGGTCTTTCATGGCTATCTCCCGGTTTCCTAGAAATTATCGTCTGCAGTGGAAAGCATATCTAACCTCCTCCTTATCAGGTTGCCTCCTTTCGGTTGATGGTTTCTGAGACATTAATCAAAACAATGAGGTTCTGCGCACCAATAGCAAACTTGAGCAACCAGAGAAGGAATGACTTCCAGCTTTTGGTAATAAGTTGTAGTCAAACTTGGCCTTTACCTCATTTAAATATACAGCCGACTATTCATTTTTTTCACAATAACTAACTCTTAATTTCCCATATCGCTGCTCAAAAGCCATACTGCAATCGTAATTGTTTGACAAATGTCCAAACAGAAACGTATATGCAAAAACATGCTGTTTGATGTATGAGACTCTCGTGAACATTTGGTTCCTGCAAGAACCATGTCAACGGACTGTCACATCTACCGTTTTGTCAAAAGTTCTTGAATAGCAGTTGAACCAGACACTTAAATAAAAGCGAATTTCATGCGCTATCTGTCCCAAACTAAAGCGTGGCTTTTCGGTTGTTCGACCAAATGACAATCACTTTTTTCAGTTTCACATCACTCTCGTTTTGAACAGTCGTCCTCCTGTCCTGGCGCAATTATTCATGTGAATCCACACCAAAGGGGGGCAAGCACTGGACTCGAGTTTCGCTCTTGTTAGAGCTCATCAGCAGTGTATATCCAATGGCCGTGCCGGGGTTTGAACTCCGGACACCTGACATGTGAGGCGAACGTGTTGCCACTATTTCACCAGCGCACGTTGGACGCATCTGAATTCTCACGTCTGAATGGGTGAACGTGTTCTCACTTGAGCGATGTGATTAGTATGCCCGACACATCATCGATACGACATCACATGCAGCGACAATCACTTTATTCTCATCATTACCCACTGGATCACTGACTAACTTCAATCATCAGACGTTTAAATTATATAGGTTCTTCTCACAGGCATACATGTCAGAAGACTGGCACCTTTACAGTTACGATTGCAGTATGGCTTTTGAGCAGCGATATGGGAAATTAAGAGTTAGTTATTGTGAAAAAAATGAATAGTCGGCTGTCTATTTAAATGAGGTAAAGGCCAAGTTTATTATTTGCTTGTGATTTTATTCCATATACATATATCTCGACAATGTAACAGAAAGAAAATTGGAAGGTGGTCTCTGTTTGGCTCCTCAGCAGATTTACATCTCACTTGCTGATATGAATTTCCGCATCCACTTACGTATTCTCGCAAACCTATTCACGAGAACAATGTCCTGCAACAACTGAACTGAAAAAAGGTCTGCAGTTGTATGAATATAAAAATTTCTTGTTATTAATGTATATTACTGTTATTCCACCATTCAGATCGGTCTCCTGTGAGCCACTTTTAAAGTTCAATAATGAATTTTTCTCGGGACTAACCTCGTTTACCAAAGTTATTGATGTTTCTAACATTCAACTTTGATGGACAAAGTGAAAGCTTGAATAATTACTGTAGTGCGTAGGTTGAAACGCGGTATATTGGAGAAGCCATTGGCGACTCTCAGAAGATAGTATTAGTTCTCCATCGTGGGCAGTTTACGTTTCATGAAAAACGAAAATTATGACCAAAAACGTTCGCCTTCTAGCAGACTAGGGATGCGTGGCCACACTGGATCTTGTGTGATTCTGAAGACCTTTTGTAAACGGTCAAGCCTGTCGAATATATCATTTACTGTGAAAAGAAAAGACAATGCGTTTATGACTAACCGGAGACTGAACCGTAGCTTACGTGCACTCAGAACTGCGCACTTAATTCGAAGATATTTGGCTGGATGTGATGATATATTGGTTCCACTAGACCTATAGAACAGGGAAGAAACCACCCACTCAAGTGTCCGAACTGGTTCTGTTCCAATCCGGAAAACAAAGACAGCGTGCCCTTAGGGGATCGCTTTCTTCCGAACGGCCTTGACATTTGAAAAAACGTCTTGAAACAGTTACCGAATTTCACCAAAAAGAAGATTCCGCCATCAAAGAGTACTCCTGTCTAAACTTTGGATAATACAAAATCCTTGTGGTTGCCGGCGTTCATTCGGTAAGCTACTCAAGTGACGAGACCACGTGTGTCATAACCTGTACTTTTAACAAGCCGCTAGTGAATCTCTGACGACTGAATTTTTGTTTCAGCTGAGAATGCATCACGATTTATTATCTCTGTCTAATGTATATATATATATATATGTATATATATAAATGTTCTTAAGATGCTCATAAACAAGAGATTTAGTTGGTTTCAAGGTGATTTTACCGCAAAAAAACTACACTAGTGTACAGATAAGCATATAGGTTAACTTTCGTGCAATTTAAAGTAGAACTCAAAGTTCATGTAAACTAGGAGAGTGAGCCTACCTGTTGAAACCCAATCGTGGGCTTTCGAAGAGTTCCCAGCAGTAGATTACGTTTATGCGATGTCATCGAATTGTTGTAGGTGCCGTTGGTATTCTCTGGATTTGATCTGTGTGATTTTATTAGCATATAAGGTCCATTTCTATTTACCCATTGTTGAACCTCTGAAATTAGTCGTATCATAAATGACTGGATTCAAATACACTATCAGATTAGAGCTTAGTTTACCACCCTATCCACAAACTTTCACAGTTATTCCTCTCTTTGACAACCGCAAAAAGACAAACAGGCTTCAATACGCAACGAATGCAAAAAATCATTAATAATAAAAGGAGCATACGCAAACGAATAATCCTTTGTTTTGAATTCAACTGGGCCAGCCGAGAAGTAAGTTGTTCAGCTACATGAACATTCACTACAGTAAGATTCATAGTAGCTGAAAATTACTGAGATTGTTTTTCGTCTGAGCATGGCACGGTGTTTTTAGAATGCCACATGATTTAGTGACAGTAATCGGTCTATTTCCCTAATAGAACTCGTTGATGAAAATCAATGTACAGCCAAATAACTGCCTCGTGATTTCTTGTTCCACCAAGCAAATTAAGCCTATAATTTCCATCAGTATTATTTTTCAACTGAACCAACAGTGTGAAGTCAAATAGTCCTTTACAAAGGAGGCCAGGGTTAGCAAAAGGCTGAACTAAACCCCATTTTTCTGATGTTCTTTGCCTGAACACGCTGCATGAGGGCCGGTTACGTTTCGGGGCGAAGTATTTTGCTTGACACGAAATCGTTTACAAAGTTGCTGGGATTTTCTGAATTTCACCAAGCTGGTTGAAAGTTCGATGTAAACTAATTTGCATTCAAACCCACGAAACCCTTCCCTTGTAGCCGAGCTGCCCATAATTTAGTCAGTTGTGCAGTGAAGTTATAAAATATCTTCTCATTGCACACAGTTTTCCAGAAAATCCTAAACGGTAACAACCTCAATTAATCGTTTGAGAAGACATTTCAGATGAGTCAGTTCTCGGTGGATGCAACGCAGTAACCCACGAATAGGCCTGTGATCTCATTCGTGACCACTGACTAGGAAAACCCAGCTCAACGAAACAACCAGGTGCTTGACAGTCGTCTTTTTGAAGAAAAGGCAGATAACGTGGTGATAGGCCGCGACAATAATAAAGTTTGATTAGCTGAAAACTCAGATCCACATACTGACAACACACGGATACTTTAATTGCCCGAAGGTGTTAAGCAATAGATAAAAAAGCTAAACACTTAGTCACGTATCTAACTGGAAGCATTCAAAGTTTTGCTGTAGTGGTGATGATTGATTGTGATTTTCTTCTCAATTTTGTTGGGCTTCATTATAATGAGGAGCTGACTAGAATCCGTCTGTTCGCCACGTCGCTAAACTATATTTCAGCCATCGATGAGCACTTGCGTTGAACTTCCGAAGCCTTCAAGCCAGACAAAACGACGTCTTACCACATGCTAGGACAAACCATTTTGAAAGTCCAAAATGTGAAAAAATTTACTCAGTTCATGGAACAAAGAGTGCAGTGAGGCCAAAAATATAATTCAATAAACCATAGGTTTTTTAATGAGTCAGGGGAATCGCTTAATAAGCTGAGTTTGACTTTCAATTTAAGAGACAATTTGGAGCCATTAGGGTGGTATTCAAAAGGCCGACTGGCCCGACTGTAATGATTGCATATTTTTTCCTCATAAAATTCAGAATATCCTTTATTGCGTAAATAAACTGCATTTATTCTGTGAAACGGAAACGAACACTCATATGCTAATCACTTCTGTTTGGAGCTTATCAGTCTGAGAAAATCCAAGTTACAAAGAGAATTTCGAGGTAGTTAGATGTTCACTAGAAACGAAAAAAATAGTATAAATAGTATAACAAAATGTGAAAAAATTCCACTCAAGTAGCATGTTTTGTCATCTCCATCGGAATTTTGTTTTCTTTCCAACACGCTGAACCATCGGCATAAAACTCCTGGAATGAACGGTTATTCTACGTCGAAACCCGAAACACCTACCTTTTTCCAAATGGGAACTCGTGACTTTATAGCGTCAATGATGAACTGGACAGCTTGCAATGCATCTGCACGGTGAGGTGAACTCAGGGCAATTCCAACGCTGATCTCCCCAACTGGCACCTCACTAGGATGATGAAAAATGCAAAAACTAATTACTGACTTTGATTAGAAACGCGATGGCATATTGATCTGTTTGGTTTGTTAGCGGATCAATGAGAGTTAAATAAAACAAGCTCACTGATATCGCCAGAATAAAACACTGAGGGATAATGGAAATCAGCCTCAAGGAATTTGTTTTTCGGTGTTTGTAATATATAACGCGCACTTTTCATTCTCCAAAAATTTATCCAAATTTCCAGCCTATTCGTTTGGTGCCTCTTGTTGGTCCCCAAAATACGTCCCGATGTAGAGTTACATTACTGAAAAGTCTCATCTAATTTACTGTTTACGGGGGCGTTGAAATAGCTCCACTAAATTTTTCATATGCATGGCATGCTCAAACGCCAAAAAACTAAAAAAAAAAACAGAAATCAGAAAGTACACACACAAGAGTCAAAAGGTTCTGCCCATCGAATTTTAATAGACGGTGTAACAGACGTTTGAATTCACCTGTGCGGCGCTGAAGTTTTAGATTTGGGTAAAATTTGGGTAAATTCAGAAATCAGACACACACAAGAGTCAAAAGGTTCTGCCCATCGAATTTTAATAGACGGTGTAACAGACGTTTGAATTCACCTGTGCGGCGCTGAAGTTTTAGATTTGGGTAAAATTTGGGTAAATTGAGAACAGGACTCCATCAAAGAATTGGTCTGATATTTATCATTGTATGTGAAGTCATCATACCTACATATTGCTTTACCTGAAGTTGAAAAAACATATGCTGGGTAAAAAATGTTAGCAAGGCCACTGACGTTGGACTGCTTTCGTTGGTTCAGATGACAAAATACAATGCCTCAAAAGCCAAACGACAAATGCACAATCACATACGTAAATGGATGTTAATTCTGCAGGAAGGCTGAAGTGCGTCTGACAAAAATTCGCATATAATTGCTGTTTTGGTTTGTTGAACTCAGGGTTCGTTTCTTCGTAAGAAATTCACATCCAGATAGTGAGTGTGATCTGATCACGAAGGCTTGGTTCAGTTACACGCGTGTGCTAGGAACGTACCTGTAATTTGAGACCCGAAAACCTGCCGCATCGATCTCCGAATACATTCTATTCACTGTACCCAGAGTTGACCTCACTAAAGCATTCAGAATTTCGCTGCGCAGTGTCGAATCGAGATTATTATCTTTTGGTGGAACCATGTCAGTCAATCAATACCGGTTCACAGAAGGCCGTGACACATGTTATTAGATTGTGTTGGAAAGAAGAACCTGACCTGAGCGGCCCACCATCCGATTATTTCCGTTCCACGGTTTTGTTGAAATTTGTCCTTATTTATGATGTAAAACTGATGGGTTTTTAGTATTACGACTGAGGAGATGAGAGCGGAATGCCAAATTAGGACAGCTTTTTTCTTCATTTTATATTGTTTTTAATGCAATGTTCAACTAGGTAGGGACTACTTATGTGTCCTTCTGTAGAGTGGTTCCTGTTCGAGGAGGACGTTCTTTGTGTAATAACTTAGAATTTCAAACACAATTTGTTTGTCTTAAGTCTGGTGGAAGGGAGACGGTACAACTGCAGGTAAACATTGACGAATTTCTTAGACGATAATCTACTGATATAGATATTTTTTGTACCCAAGACTCACCCATAGAAACACATTAGTCCAGAGAAGTTCCGCTGAGTAGAGGCCTTTCTCCAAATTAGTCTTCACATAGGGCTCATTTACGTTGTCTCGATAGTCATACCTATGCATACCACTCTTCCTTTCGAACAAAAACTAATCCCAGTATACCCATAGTGCAATATCTCTCCTGACAATGATTGGGTTGTCTTGGGTTTCGAAGTAATCTGACAACAGTTAGATGTCTGAACAAAGACACGAAGGTAAAGTTATTAGAAATAACAAACAAGTCCGCGACACCTCTTTCTGTGGACACTAAACCTTAGATGACACCTCTCATGACTGACTTAATATAAGTTGTTACCCATCTCCAGTGAGGATCATATTTGGTGAGGGCCTGCAAGCGGTTTTAAAAAATTAACAACTTGTTGCAATTTCTGTTGTGGCAAGAGCCCTAAAACAGATAACACAGCAGTAATGTTTCTAAAACGCTGATCATCAGAAAGAGATATAAATGTCCCGTCTCGAGGGAGGACTTCAAATGGCTGGTTGAACTGGGTCCTTCCGGTAAGCTTTTCTCTTCTGATCTTCAATTTTCTGTTAAGTTTTAAGGGACCAACTAACAATGTTCTCTCAAGAGTACTTTCTGCTCTTATGTTAGACCAAACAATAGTAAACAATGGTTGTTAAAACCTAATTCACCAAATGCGATACTTTCAGTGGGACACACATGAGATTAACCCATACTTAAGATAGTACTTAGAAAAATTGGCTTCCTAGGTGGGAGAAAAACCATGCCGGGTTATCACGTGACTGACTTGCTCTCACTGCAATATTAAGAGCTCTCAAAAGAACGCCTGTGGAAAATGGAAGGGCGTAGTTTATTCTGATTGTAGTGTGAGGCGATTTGGTAACTCTTAGCACAGATTAGGTTCGCTTTCACGACGAAATCCTAACTGAAATATGATTTCGTTTACCAGCTTAGAGAATGTGTTGCTAAGTGTTATTGCGAACTTACCCCAGTCGGTGAATTATGGCGACGTATTCCAGTTTCGGCCACTGAATTCGACATTCTTTGGCTATGGTTTTCATCACAGTGAGGGCCATTGAATTGTACGCCTCGTACTCCAAATATGTAACTGGATTTTCTCCATCAGTTGAACGTGTGGTACCTTTCAGATTGAGACTCCTTAGAAAAAAGACTTACCGAAAAATGTTGCAATCGCACCACATTTGGGGCTTAGCACCTTTGCTACCACGTCATCCGGACGTACTGGCAGTTCCGTTAGTTCGACGTAACTCTGAATCTGCAACAAACTTTTATCTGCTGTCGATTAACTTACCATTTTCCTACCGCTTCTATCCACCTCCAAGTGGGGGCAATACTCCCAGTTCACTTGAGTCAGATATATGTAACAAGGTATTATTATCTTCTACGTCAATATATCGGAGGTCCAACGTAAGGAAAAGAGATTTTTCTATTAGCCTCAGTCTTTTTGTTAGAAAAACATCTTTGGTCAAACAAACTTTGGGAAATGTCCCAAAATCAGATCAAACAATTCTTTGGCCGTGCAGGTAACCGGAACCAGTATGAGAGTCGATTGGAATCCTGTCAAATCCTTGGCTTCTCCAAACAGAACGACGCGAGTCTGTACGGCTTGTTTCATACAGAAGCCACAAGGATGCCTACAGAAACAATCAGCTGAAACGAAAACAAAACCCACATTTTCTCATAGTATCAAAAACAGTTATATAAATCCGGCTGAATTCATGGATCTACTAGTAATTAAAAAAAGAAAAGTTAATATGGTCGATTAGACGCGAGACGGAAATGTGAGAAGTGAACAAAGCTGTCATCCAGTATTTGACATCTGATTTATGCATGTTTGTCCTACTTTATACTCATCAGAGTAAATGCTTCTCATATACTCCTGCTACTCCAAACTTGCTTTTCATTAATCGTTTTACTTGGGCACAGTCAGCTCTGTAAATTTTCTATTGCAATTCTGGCTTTAAATCACCACACAGTGTCATCACCCAGCGATATAAAACCTAATATGAACTACCGAGGAGCTTCCAGCAAAACTAATTAATGTCTCTCCTGAAAATATGCTGTAATATCTCGAATATCGTATCGAGTGAAACAAAAAACACAGTTTTTCCGGTACATTTGATTGAAGGATATCATAAACAAGTGATTCAATTGAGCTTCAGGTGGGTATTTCTTATGATAACCAAAGTGATATGCAAGTGAGTCTATTTGGTTGAAAGCCTAGGTTACCTACTTGTATTACTTGTGTTTGTAAATATGTTCCTGGTTCAATTTGAACCAGGAATGACTAAAGAGAATTTGTTTCAGAGGAGTTTGGTAAACGAAAATTGAACTTACGAAATCTCTCTGAGGAGATGACTACCCAGTGGGTCACAAACATTTTTCAGTTGACTGAAGAAATTTTGCTCCAAATGTCCACTTCTCTGTGATTATAGCGAATTGACGTATCTCATAGCTATTTAGAACTTGAAAATAACTTTCCACACACTTTAGCCGCACAGGATAGTTCCGGATTCATGCTACAGAGGATAACGAAGCTTTTATGTCCAAACACTATGATAGCACAGAGAGTTATTGAAATTCACCTCGTCTTGTTTGCATGATTTATGGGCGGAAACAAAAAAGCTACTATGTGCAGCATAACAACCAGCCTTGTTAGAGTGGGAAAGCTCTACAGAAGTATCTAATCTGGGATAGAAAGACATTTATTTGTTGGATATTATAGGGTTATTTTGGAATTTCACACATGAACTGCATTCAAATCCCCACCACAGACGATTTTCGTCCTTTTCCCTTCAAGATTTCTTAAAATGCGGAAGCATGTGGTATGCAATGGAGTTCTTATAGGCATGGTACTTTGCCACAAACTCAATCAGCCTACATATGTAAACCTACCCTATCTACGTATCATTACAAACAAAGTACTACCAACTCAAGGTGACAACATAAAGTTAACCGACTGTCAGGTGGACAAACCGGGTGACAAGAATGATAGTCAAGGAGCCCGAAAATCCGAGTTCACCTGGTCAAACTCGCCGACCAATAACCCTAACCAACGGGGACAGTTCTCCGAACAAGCAATCGAATTCATGGGACATCTCCAAATCAAAGATGATATATGGCCACAAGCACTGCACCGCTCATTCTCTACGCAGCGAGCTGCCAGTAACTTCCTACGGACTGATGATTTCGCTTTGGTTGGGGGCCAGACATTTGCAACCTAGATGTCTAGCTCAGTGAACACAAGAATTGCTAAACCTATGCATGGTTCACGCGTAAAGTTAACTGACAAAGCATTCTGGACTGTCTAATAAAAAAAATTCGAGATTCTTCATCTTTGTTATGTTGCGTGGCCCCAGCTTGCTGTAACTAAGATACCCGCGAACACCAGGGTTGCAAACGGGACTTAACTTATGGGAAGTCAATAAAGTTGGTCTGTCCGCCGACATTGGCAGTTGGATTACACTTCTGCCTGTGACTATATGACATCACAGGCAGAAGAGGAGAAATCCACCCACTCAGCACTGCACTGACGATGTCATCTCGTTTCAATCCAACTGCCAAGCTCGGCGAACAGACCAACAACCAAGCAGCGCATCCGGGCTACCTACATTCCACAACATTGCTAGTAGTCAATAAAGTGCCTCGTCTATTAGGATCCATTTGTGTTTTGTGCTTGCCTGACTGCATGATTTGATGAACCAAAAGTGTCAAATATCACATCTAATCGGAATGGTGTGACAATCTGATGTGGTAATTGAGGGCCATGAACGTATCTATTTTATAAGATATAGCACATTTATATGGAGCGGCTGAATTACGCCAGCGGTCCATGTTGGTAGGAAGCACCCTGTAACACCGGATACACACGCGGACTCCGACGTCTAAGCTCTGCTGAGGTTTTACCGAGACTTAAAATACATAGGTCCGTTCGCTGGAAACATGCCATCGGTTTGACATGGCAACTTGCGCTCCAACAGTGCTTCCACTGCGCTCAGATTGCTTCTCAGATATTTGCAAGATGGTGTTGCGGCAGGCAAGCAGAAAGACTTTCATGCCTTTGACTTGACTAACGCTTGCCTGAATGCGTCGACAAAACGCCCCGTCTGATTGTCTGATTGGGATTGATGAAGTTGAGGACGCACATCAGTAATGCCATTCTGATGGCAAAATTACTGAAAAAAGTTGCTACCCATTAGTGAAGACTAATGTTACTGTATTACCTAACTGACTAACCGCACATCGGAATATAGATATTACGACATGTAGCTGATGCACAACATCAACAGCATTCAGATAATTAGCAGCATCAACTAAGGCGGTAAAATCGAAATGCACTCCTAACCATGAGCATTATGGAGTAGGCCAGGGTCGTTCAACGCACGAACGCAGCCGGGAAAAACACGGATGTGGTGCTCAGTGTGGTTATAGTTTCGCGGTCAACAAACATTACTGCGGGCAAGTGGTCTTTATGACGCTGATATTTGTGTGTCCGGCGTGGGATTGCCTCATTACTTCTGGAACGACGGAGGCAGATAAATTTACTCTGCCTACAAAAATTGGACATGAGTACACTATCAACGGAAGTTGATAGTTTCTAGAAAATTTCTAGATCTTCTGGGGCTTTGGGGCGGGATAAGAATTTTCACCTAAAGAATGGTCTCTTTTAACAAAGGGTGTGATGCCATAGCTTCCTTAACGTCGGGAGAAGTAGCCAAAAATACACGAACGGCACCTCTATCCGAGCGTACGATGTTGTTTTCGAAGGCCATGGAAGCAAGCATAGTATCTTCTTCAGGTGACTTGTATAAGTCTATTATTAGTGAACAAACATAAGTCTGTCCAAAGCTAGATGAATGATGATTGTGAATACTGTAAAAGCAAACATTGTAGCTGTCCAGCGTTGTAGTCCACCTGGAACGTAAGCTGAAATCCCCTTTTTGTAGCCAGATATAGCTAACAGAGCCTGATGGTCGGTTAAAAGGGTAAAATGATATCCATTAACCTTCTTATGAAACGCTGTTGGAGCATATCCAAGAGAACGTTTTCTCTTCTCAGTTAGTCCATATCTTTTTTAGCCGCAGTTAGAGAACCGACAGCGTATATGATGGTGTTTTTGTCTCAATCAGGAAACAACCATGGTGGGTAACTCTGGATCGAAATTCGTAAGACAGCGGTCCAAGTTTAACACCAATTTGACAGAACAAAAAGAATTTTGGCCCTTATCTGACCAATACTACCTCACGTTTTTAAACAGTAGCCTGTTGAGGAGTTCGCCCACAGTATGTGCCGCTATGAGCGAAGGGAACTCATGTCGATAGGTATCAATGTTATCACAGTCTGATTGTTGACCAAACAACTAACTGAAATTGAGAAGCAAACGCTTTATGGGAGCGATCAAAACTTACAGTTATCCACTTGAGATGGAAGCTATAGTTTGTATTGTCTTTCAAGCAGCTCACAAGCTGTGTTTCCCGCAACTACAACATAGTCTAAATACGCCTTTGAGGCTGGCCCACCTGCTAAGAGTGGGATTTCCACGCCAAACAGTATTCTGTTTTAAGGATTCAAATTAATGTTTTGAGTCTTGTGACACTTCTTGTAATTGAGCCTCTACATGGTCTAACTGTTCAAAGTATTGACCTCCTTTGGGCATTATGAACAAGTCTTCAGAAGAGATACTGGACAGGGGACGGTCTATACTGCTGTGCTGAAGCCATTTTAGATAACCTAAGCAAAACCTTATTTTACCATCTGTCTTTCAAGCCCGAGCTGGAAGTTCAAGCCGCTTAAGCCCTTGATCAGCAAGTGGAATAGACGTACAAAGAACGGGTCGTATGGGTAGGGAGACTAGATTGGTATTCGTTTCCGTGCAACATTCAAATATCTTTTCGGTAACATTTTGTTGGTCTTGTATGAACTCTGATTGAGAAGGCGCCCCAGAATCAAAAAGTAGATCCATGTCGGAAATGAAGGAGCCTTCCAACGGAACGTCTAAGATCCCGGGTTTTTCTATCCAATCCAACTAGGGGTTCGAACCACAATTAGAGAGATAGCACGTTCGGCAGGAATCGATACGTAGACATCAGATCAACTGCTTTTAACAAGTGAGTTGTTCAGGTCAGTCGTTGCACTTTTAACTACATATGAAGAGGAGATTTGTGCGAAGCGGTCTGACCAAAGAATGGCGTACCTCACAGGGAATTCATGATGATGTCTGGTGGCATAAATGGCAGTGCATCATTAAACATAACAAACGCGTATTTCCTACGGGACTCGATGTTAAGTTACAAAGTGACTAGTAAAATGCTAGAATGACTCACTGAACCCACGGTCTTTTGCTATGTCATTCGCTGGTCTCCAAAACTCACTTGGTTGTTTTTTTTGGAGATAAATGATGATTATCCTCGTGTGATTAACCCTGAGTTTTCTGCAAAGTTGTTGTTTGAAAGGATACAACCGGAGGAAACTACAAGCCTTGCAATGCCAACACGTTAATGGTTTTTCACTGGATTGCGTGTGTTTAGGGGTCTGAAACTAGTCCCTGCTGAAGGAGTGATCCGGAACTCTGCAGGCGAGAGATCGTCTTGGATTTTGGAGGCGTCTTGTTTCAGATTAGGCGACCGCTGACGTTCGATAAATGTTCGTTAAGCATCCTGATCCAACTTGTTAAAGAAGCGTATTTGGTGCTACTTGGTGGGTGCGCCGGAATAGATAACAGTGGAGGCAGACAGCGACATACACCGGTTGTGTACTGGGCGGTGGTATCACGTGAATTTAAAGCGCATCACAAAACTCTGGCTGAAAATGGATGAGGTGACGAACGGATATTGTCAGCCAATCAAATCAAAGTAGCTTGTCATGTCACACGTACAAAGCGTGACGTAGTCTTCGGGCCACGCTGGGGCGTAGTATGTTTACTTTGAAAATGTCTATTTTCATGGGCTTAATTGATTGAAGACCGTCTTACAAGGCAAACTATACTTCACTTGGAAATATCCATGTGTATCTGTCTTATGTTCGAAAGAATCGAACATTACTCTGGCAAGGCTATTATAACTCAACCTTTGCCTTAACCAGTATCGTCTGACGGGACCTAGGTATATCGACACGGTAGTTAATAAAGTGGTACTTAGTGAGATTTCGTATGGTCTTTCTTTAATATAGCCGATGTATACCACTACATTTCGTTATGCCGCTTTTCCACAGAAATGTGACTACACCAAGAGCCTCAGCAGTACGTTATCTGGGCCGGTGTCATGTTGCTACGTTCTCTTCCGCCGGTATCGAAAACACCAAAATCACCGAAATTTTTCAGAAATCATTAAGGAAGCACGGGAAAGCTCACAGCTCTGGGATTATTGCATCCCATTTTTACGAGGTTCTGTGGCCCATATTTTTTTCGCCGCTTCCAAGTTTCAGATCTGCAATAAGCATCGAACAAATGGAAGCAAGTTTGTATGTGGTATAAAAGGCCCATGCAGCCATCAAGAAGGGACGCTATGCTATATGTATCGTTATGCACTGTAAACCATACCAGAGTTCTGATAATCTAGCAGTGATGTACCCCTTGAGGTCTTCTTCAGTTTTCCTAGTAGGTACTATGTGAATGATATGAAATGGTTCTTCCGCATCTTGGGAAATGTTTAGGAATCGGGAACCTTCAACCATCTACCTGTCGAAATTAATAGGAATTGTATGTTACTACTATTCCAGCAGTACAACTGGATACACCTGAATCATAACGCCTAATCACCCGATAGTGTCTGCAATTAAGCGAATTACGAGAATCCGTGACTTCCAGGGTCTTGTAGATGTGATTGGAAGTTTCAGGATGGTTCCATGTGTTTAAGCACGATAATGTTCCCTTCACCCAGGAACAGAAAATCCAGTAAACATTCTGACTAAGTAGGATCAAGGTAAAGTTTCAGCCAGATAGTCCCTATTAATCAGGTGCTTCCAACGACCAGTGGAATGTGTAGTCCCTTGTATTTCCCTTTGTATATTCTAACTAGGCTGTTAAAAGAACACCAAGTGTAAGTGAATGCTTCAGTGGACGATGGCACAGGGTTGGTACTTCGAAAGTCAGTAGCAAGGCCTTTTCTCTGCTCTACTTCCCGAAGTGACTCGCTGCAAAAGGGATTCTGACAGACTCCAAATTTAGTGAAAAAACATTTACCACCATTTGCCATCACGAATTCATCTTAAACTAAATAGTTTAGGTACGTCTTCGTTTGGGATAAGATGTCAGTCGTTCTCTCGCACACTACCGCCCACAGAATATTCACTTCGAAATCTGCGTAGTACTTAAGGAGTTATTCGTTTATAACACAGTCGGGTGCATCTCATTTGTGCACACCGGGCAGTCGCATGTTCAATGGCCGCATGCTTGCGCAACCACCCATGAATTTGCGCACTAAACGTACGTTTGAGTATACTGCACAGGTCACAGCAGTGTAGGAACGTGACCACACGCGCCTCATGTGTTTCGGGTGACGCCTGTTCTGATCGACTCAGATACTGGTAGAAAAATGAGATTCTAATAATAAGGCTTCGTACGGAAGGTTGGAAACATTGTACCGCATAACAAAAATGCGTCAGACAGATGGATGAAGCATGCTCTCATATAGAAAATCAGATTCGATAGTTTCCGGAAACAAAGGGATCAAAAGGTCAATCAATATTTTCAAGAATTTTCATCATTGGGAGAGTTCCTGCACTGATGATCCGCGGAAACCAGATGACTAATCCAAGATTCACATGTTGTAGACATTTCGAAGTTGGATTTTATGCAGGCCACAGAGACGATACAGGTTTACCCAACCCATGAATTTATTTTTATTTGTTTTATCGAACGCCTGGACTGCTGAGAGGAACTTGATCAAGCTTAATGATGGTGGCTAAAAGCAGAAAAGAACACAAAGAGTTATTGCGCCACAATGAAAATAAGTGGACCGAAAAAATCATCGGTTTGATGGCTTTAGCTTTCCAATAATGAAGAACACTGGTCTGAGGCTTTCCAATTTGGTCCACCTCACAAGCTGAGCACTACTGCACTCCTCAGCCCTTGGATTAAATGTCGAACCGCAAGTCAATGCTCTTTGCTTCACATTGGTTGAGTAGCTCAAAGTTCAGGGAACTATTTTGTAAGAATCCCTAACCTGGAGGGATTCGAGTTTGTTAGACCTCCATCTAATGACCAACCTAGCAGGAGAGTCCTTGCGGGTGCTATAAAAACATCCTCCCGTGCAGCTCTATGTGCTAACGAGATATGTAAACCATCGTACAACGGTAAGGTTCACGGCAATTTTCACCCGATTAACCCAGCCCGTTTATATGGAAAAGGATTATGGAGAATGGGATGTTTAGGGCTACGATGCTTCTACACAAAATGCTTGTGAGGCGCCTGAAGGGCTTATTCGCGATGAATCCAATTATAGTTTATGAAACAGAGAACAACTCAAGCTTCCCCATTAAGTGAAGCTTAACTTGCCTCTTGGCGTAGTAGCGCGTCTCATGGCGAGGCAGTATAATCACGGAATATGTGGCCAACGCCTAGTGCAATACTTGAGGTCATTTTCCACATAGTAATTCAAGAGGTTTCTAGCTGACTCATTTGGCAGTCTAATTCTAAGGAGCACTGATACGCAGAATCAAGCAAACATTTTTTTGGTTTTAAATGTAAATAGATGTTTTTTGGACGGCAAAACTCATCCAGAGTGTACTCGTCCACTGGTGCCTGAAACGGTTTCTGGCTAATGCCTCACTGATGCATGGAGTTGACGGCAGAGAACCAGAAAAACAAAATCATTCAGATGTTATTCTGAGTAGTTCTTAATTTCCAGCGGATCGATTTGGACACATTGGTGGATAACGGGATATGTTTGAAAAGGACGCATGTTTCCATTTCCGGTAAGCTCTTTCTCGATAAATTGTGAACCCGCAGAGACACTTATCAAGTTTCAGGCAATAAGCAATCATAAGCCAGAATAAGGATGGTTTTCAAATTTCGTCAAGCAATTGTTGACTTGCTGAAAAATCAACCTAGGTTGGAATGCTACTACATATCACTATTGGAACAATGTAAACAGTTCGTCTTAGTTTTACAGTCGACTGTCTCACAAACGATCATGATAGCAAGTTTTTCACGGATACAGAATTTGATTTATTTTTCAAAATTTGTGTACAAAACAAGATAGCCATGTGTTTTTTGGACGGAAGATATAACGGCTGCCCAAAATGGGTCGGCGACAAGTATACTATGTGATCTTTCGCAGTGAAAAAGACAAGGTTTAGGACCCGCTTAGCTATCACGGCTTAGACAACCACCCGGGTTTTTTGGTGCTCATTTCAGGGTGCCCTACACTTACCTTTTTGGGGAATGTTGTTTTAACAAGGATTATCAATGTGTATTCTTCCGCCCAATCGCATGGCATCTGTAAAACATGAACAAAACACTCTGAATTATCCGACAAGACCATTCATATGAGTTACATCAGGAATAGCGTACTGTCTTACTCACCTGCTTATTTGTAGTCGAAATTGTATGACCCGTTGCGGTTTCTCGGACATAAATTACACCTTTTGTGTAATACCCAAACGATAATTATTTGTAAACGTATTCATTTAGGAAATTATAGAAAGCCTAGTTAAGCTGAGTTAGAAATGGAAATAAAACTTTATGTTCCGAATTACATTCATTCTTCCAAAAAATGGGGGCAATATGGATAGAATCTGGACAACAGAACCTGCATACCTTGAACCAGTTTGGATATGCAAATAACTAGACATGAGTAGTGAAGTCTGTTAAGCATGTCTCAAACATCGTGGCATACTATTCGTACTACAAACTCCTTTACATACATTTCCCTGCAAGGTTGGATAAACTTGATTGAGGCTTCAGAGAGTGTTTCTGCAAACTGTACTTGAGAAATAGCGAAATTACGGCCCTATTTCGCCACAGATTATATCACGTCAACGGTAAACATATTTGGCGTCAATATGTTTTGTCTACGTCTAAACTGACAGCCCAGACACCGATCGGGCAAACAAAATATTGCACATGCCGACTATTACCGTTGTTTATGAACGATTCCATATCCCAGCATGTGCCCGATTGACCTCAAATGACTAGGAGAATTGTGCGCTAGGACACAGAAATACCGAGTCGATCTGTTGACAAAGTACAGTCATGAAAAGAGGAGTGCTGTCAGTTAGCCACTCCCAACGCATCGCTAGGAATATCTTTCTAATGAGTGACAGTGTCGCCTAGCACAGTGCACTTCCTAGAAGGAAGAACAATATAAATCTTGGATGTTTACGTTGGCGGACTGTATAATTGCAATAAACATGTTCCTTTTTTTTGCCATTGCCAGGTTAATCATAATAGTGGCGCTCATTTTCGCTGGCCACAGCCAAAAAGGGGAAATTCTAACCCCCGGTAAATTTAAGGAGCTGCACAACAAGTACCGGAAGATGGTGCGTGACGGTTTGGTCCCGAGCCAACCCAAAGCCAAGGAGTTGCCGGATTTAGTAAGTTCATTAATCATAGTTTTTGTGTTCAAGTTAGATAACTGGCTTCCTAAAGACCTCATAAACGAGAGATTTAGTTGGGTTTCCAGTAGAACCAAACTGGTATGCAAATGAGTGTCTTTCACTGGGTAACAAGTCGGGTAAAGAATCGCACTCAAACATAAGAACGGAAATGCGCTAATTCATCCCATGTGAAGCTAGAAAGTTTTTTGAAAGGTGAGCGGATCGTCCATTATTCAATCAACTCACGTAAACACCCAGCTTCAGCCAAAACAAGAGATTGGTTGAGATATTCATGGCTGGTAATTCACTTGTGGTGCCACCCTCCGCTGGAAAATGAATGGCAAAACTAATCACCTGTATCACAACAAACAATGTTGGCCAGAGTTTCAACATCTGCAACCAAATACGTGTCCAAGGATTAACTACATCAACTAATTTTCTTGGGTGGATAATCCCGCGCAGTCTTAGTTCAAATAGCGCAGGATTTTTTAAACAGGTATACTTGTGATTCTAGAAATGAAGACAAAAGTTGACTTTGCGAAACTAGATCATGATCACGTCTAATCAGCGGATCAACCTGGAGTCAATACGCTTTCTTTCTGACACTACATATTTGTTATCGGATGTAAAGGACTGATGATGTTGTGCGAATCCATCATTTTTACTCACACACTAATCTTCTAGCTTGTAAGAACGACCGTATCTACATCCGACAGATTTTGGACGACCGACTGACGAACGATGCCACAAAATGGGCCAAAAAATGTGTGTTTGTCAGTGGAACAAACCTGAGTGACGGCGAGAACATAGCGATGGCAGCCAGTCTTGAAGTAGAGTAAGTCTTCCTAATGTTTCAAATAACCGATGAAAAGTTTGTCAACTGATGTGTCCTGTGATTTATTTTTCTGACCTGACCAGGTTCAAACTCTGAGATTTTAATGTACCAATATAGATTCGTCAACGGATGACAGGTTTAAGGTAACGTATTTATACACAAGACACCGTCTCTTTATAAAATGTAGAAGCCCGAAAGATTCTGGCTGACATATGGTTTAAATTCTCAACATAACCCAAAGGGGAAGTGAGTGATCAACTTTAATGCCAGAAAGGACTCGGATTAAAGTTTGTATGCCCTTAATTTCATGCGAGACCTTGGAATTGGGAACAGAATTTGAACGCTCCTTTGGGTGTTCGTGCCAATCCACGAATTTTATTAAGACTTATAAAAATATCAGTCAGAACAATATCAGTTTAAAATTTTGCGTCATCCTATTGTTGACGTATCCTCTTCTAGGTGGGTTACTGTCGTCGATGTCGCAATGTCCTAGCCATCATGGATTTTCGGTTGTCACAAATTCCCGCGAAGAATTCGACCCCTCTGGGAAAGCGGCTCGATAAATATCTTCCATACCATTGGTCGAGATGTTGGATAGACGGTCAAAGATGCCTTTTCTGAGAGGGTTTACTGATCTTTCTACTGAATATCGAAATAGGGTACTAGTTTTTGGGACGGAGAGCTTCTTTAGGTTACTAATATTCAAAGCAACATCCCGTATATATCTATATATCTTCGCGATGATGCTCAGACCAATCTGCGCAACAGCAGTTGCAACTCTCATAGCTTAGCACTGAAGTATCGTCCGTAGAAATGAGAATGCAGACCACGGTCTGTTGTACCAGACTCCTAACATCAAGTTTCACACCTAGCAAACGTCCACCAAGGTAACACTCAGACTGCATCTTTGCTCATGGAAGCTGCGTTTATGATGTATGTGAGATAGAGGCTGAAGGGAGCGGGGATAAGTTGGTACCTTTATTTTACACTTGTTAGTGTTCTGCAGTCATTCGAAGCAGGCACATTCGTTCGTTCTGCCCATGAAGAGGTGAAGGTCCAGACGGTTCGTTGTCTCTGAAAGCAAAAGATACATATAACTCAAAGGCAAATACAAATTGGACAAGTATGAGGCAACTAATCTTCATGCAGGGACTAATTTTGAACCCAGAAGGGTAATTTCAGGTGCACGCTCCTGGACTATCATGCCGGAGCGGAGGTATTATATTGGGCTCACGAAACGTCTAGGCTCTCGAGGATCTAATAACGAAGTCTCCTAATTCAGCGTTAAAATGCTTTCGTGACCGCTACGAATAAACCTGGCAGTTGTTGGCTTCGTTTCCATACAGTTGATGGGCTTTGCCGATGTGATAAGTTGTAGTGCGTGGATTTGAGACGACACTACTCTCCTCCGGATTACCAGGATCCAAAGACTTCGGCGGGATGCGTACCAGCCTTTTATCTTCTTTGCATAGAGAACGAAGTCCTCAATATCTGCTGCGTTTTGTTGTTGCCTGATTGAAAACTTGCCAGAACGGATTATTATTTAAGACTGGGCAGATTAGGTTGAAACTTCTTCTACTGCTGATCTCCAGAATTTGAATAGTTTGTCAAGTTTTCCGACTTCATCAGCAGCCATTCTCAGAAATGTGGTCGAAGGGTTCTCCTTCAGAGATGCTTGAGGTAAATCTAGGACAGATAGTCTTCAAATAATGCGTTTCTAGCACGTTTTCAGAAATATCGGGCGTTTGGTCGGACCATGTGCTTTGAATATGCTGAATCTATTGTATTTTCGCTCCACAGATCTCTTCAAATGCTTTGTTGAACTTTGTCGATCTGCACAGTATTGTATCTCCTACTTTTGTAATTTACCACTCATTCTTCAACCTGTGAAGATGGTCCACACTCCTCGCTGCCGCATTACAAATCTTCTCTTTGGTTAGTGAACGTGAAAGTTGCTTAAATGTCGCACTAAAGGTCGCGTTCTAGTCACCGGCCCGGGAGGACCTGTATGCATCAATTTAGTAGAGCTTTAACCTCCAAATGCTCCTTCATCCTGATCCATTGCTCTTCTAACGTTCTCATCGCATCGGACTGGACAAACAGAAGGTGAAGTATATCGGAACTTTCAAGGGTGATTGATGCAGTAGCTGTTCGCCATCGAGCCTGGTCGACGAAGCATACCCATGATCAAACGCAATTTGAATGATACCATGCACGGCGTATCAGATTTCTTATGAAAAATGACAAATTCTGTATCATAAAATGCTAGAATGAAAGTGATTTCCACGTCCAGGTGCATCCTCTTTGCGAAGAGCGATTTAGAGTATTAGGCTAGTTATTAGTTATCGCCACTTCCGTTGTCACACAGCAAGCCCGTGGCCCCGTTCTGTCAAGTCCACCCGGCCCTTCTAATGCCCGTTTGTCACCACCTAGATACTCATGTTTTAGGACCGTGGCGGGTGCTAAAATTCGTGAATCGGCTTCAATGCCTACCCTCAAGTTTACAGTTGTTAGTACTGGCAAAATGTGGTTTCCTAGTTAGTCAATGGTGGTCATCTCTCCCGATTTCCGACGAAGAGTAGCTTGAGTCAGTGGCTCTGAAAATGCGCTGGACTAAGCCAAATATTGGCCGACCCAAGAATTCCGCTGGTCCCAACAAAATTCACAGTCTTCTATCTCTGATAAGCAAATGGCACGGTTATTAAAATTGAAGCACCAAACTTCCTGGTCGGTCGGCTATCAGCATCGAAACCAGTTCATGTGTACCTAACCGGTAATCGCAGCTGGATGAATTGGTCATCTAGTGACCTCGACGAAAACATCGGTCACACATTCCTCCGAAATTGGGAGTTAGACCAAATGGTAAAAAACGTTGGACTACACAATTCCAATTCCTGATTCCAACCCAATTCTTGCAGTTTGCTTACCAGTGCTAACCTTTTGGCCTTAGTCTGAGGGTTGCTATCTGGTATCCTGACAACGAAGTGAGTTCTATCGCAACTGAAACTCAACGTATACCAGGCGTTTCCATTAACGTGGAAACCCCTCTCTCTCCAAACCGTCATCGTAAAGTAATCATGTGCTGACTAACCAAAAGCAAATACACCGAGCCAACTAGACCACATTTGGACCTCACAATATCACAGTAGAAAAGATGCAGCGTCTGCTGTATTTGGTGGGTAATAGGAGAGAGTACACGAATGAAACTGCGGCTTACCTTTGAATGCCGGAGAGTACTGGATACTTGTGGTCACTGCTCCAAAATACGTGAACAGCCTGCCAAGTGGTGCAAAGCAGCCACCGGCTTTAGGGTTGATCAAGACAATTACTGGGGAGAAATTTGGTCTCGCGGTCATTTTGATGTGTAATACGTCTCAAGGTTTCAGGATGTTCACGTCAAGAATGCTTCGGTAGTTCGGTGCAAGTACTGTTCCCGGTTCTTTCAACTTGATGTTACTATATTGACAGGGGGATGGAAAAGTTCACTGTGTTTTTGTCATGCCCGGCTCATTTTAGTTCCGAGAACTGAAATCACCTTCCAGGCCATGCATCCCTGTTTGACGATTTCATAAAGAGTTTGCCAATCGATGAAATACTAAACAGAAACGTTGAATCGGTCTTGAATGACACTACTGTCAGAACCTCAAAGGCGTTTGGGGCACTCTCTTCCCCAGTTCGACACACAGTCCAGTGCCAGAATGCTGTAGGGCTTTTAACCCTAATACTGTTCATCATGGCGATGGAAAAGGCTCTTGGATCTCCGATTATGGATCTAGGCTACCATTTTATTGACATCTGAGTGAATTATTGGCATTCGCTGGCCACCAGGTCCTGTATGCAGAATGTCCGGAGGTTCTAAGCCATTTGAAATGAGCGGCTGACCAAGACCGAGCTCCAAGCATTCACAGTCCTACCGGATGCGTGAATTTTAGGGTTTTCCTAATGTTCATGGTAAACAGTTTGCCTAAACTTTTTTGATCTGTACTTCTTTTGGAGAATACAGCATCACCGTCACCATATTTATCTATAGTGACTATACGGAAACCCTCTACTGTCTTCATGCTCATTTTATATCCAGCATTGGGAACTAAACTCGGGCCGACTCGCATTGCAGCAGCTCGTGCCACAAGTAACTACTATTCTTCAGCTTTTCTGGCATAGGAATCCCTAAGGAACCGTATCTCGTGTAATTATTGGAGAGCTGAAATTTGACCGCTACGCCTTGGTGGCAGCTTTTTGTCGGGTACTCACTATCCATCTATAACTTTTCTGGCAAATCCCTAAGGAACCGTATCTCGTGTAATTATTTGAGAGCTGAAATTTGACCGCTACGCCTTGGTGGCAGCTTTTTGTCGGTCGGGCACTATCCATCTATAAAGATAGATAGATAGATAGATAGATAGATAGATAGATAGATAGATAGATAGATAGATAGATAGATAGATAGATAGATAGATAGATAGATAGATAGATAGATAGATAGATAGATAGATAGATAGATAGATAGATAGATAGATAGATAGATAGATAGATAGATAGATAGATAGATAGATAGATAGATAGATAGATAGATAGATAGATAGATAGATAGATAGATAGATAGATAGATAGATAGATAGATAGATAGATAGATAGATAGATAGATAGATAGATAGATAGATAGATAGATAGATAGATAGATAGATAGATAGATAGATAGATAGATAGATAGATAGATAGATAGATAGATAGATAGATAGATAGATAGATAGATAGATAGATAGATAGATAGATAGATAGATAGATAGATAGATAGATAGATAGATAGATAGATAGATAGATAGATAGATAGATAGATAGATAGATAGATAGATAGATAGATAGATAGATAGATAGATAGATAGATAGATAGATAGATAGATAGATAGATAGATAGATAGATAGATAGATAGATAGATAGATAGATAGATAGATAGATAGATAGATAGATAGATAGATAGATAGATAGATAGATAGATAGATAGATAGATAGATAGATAGATAGATAGATAGATAGATAGATAGATAGATAGATAGATAGATAGATAGATAGATAGATAGATAGATAGATAGATAGATAGATAGATAGATAGATAGATAGATAGATAGATAGATAGATAGATAGATAGATAGATAGATAGATAGATAGATAGATAGATAGATAGATAGATAGATAGATAGATAGATAGATAGATAGATAGATAGATAGATAGATAGATAGATAGATAGATAGATAGATAGATAGATAGATAGATAGATAGATAGATAGATAGATAGATAGATAGATAGATAGATAGATAGATAGATAGATAGATAGATAGATAGATAGATAGATAGATAGATAGATAGATAGATAGATAGATAGATAGATAGATAGATAGATAGATAGATAGATAGATAGATAGATAGATAGATAGATAGATAGATAGATAGATAGATAGATAGATAGATAGATAGATAGATAGATAGATAGATAGATAGATAGATAGATAGATAGATAGATAGATAGATAGATAGATAGATAGATAGATAGATAGATAGATAGATAGATAGATAGATAGATAGATAGATAGATAGATAGATAGATAGATAGATAGATAGATAGATAGATAGATAGATAGATAGATAGATAGATAGATAGATAGATAGATAGATAGATAGATAGATAGATAGATAGATAGATAGATAGATAGATAGATAGATAGATAGATAGATAGATAGATAGATAGATAGATAGATAGATAGATAGATAGATAGATAGATAGATAGATAGATAGATAGATAGATAGATAGATAGATAGATAGATAGATAGATAGATAGATAGATAGATAGATAGATAGATAGATAGATAGATAGATAGATAGATAGATAGATAGATAGATAGATAGATAGATAGATAGATAGATAGATAGATAGATAGATAGATAGATAGATAGATAGATAGATAGATAGATAGATAGATAGATAGATAGATAGATAGATAGATAGATAGATAGATAGATAGATAGATAGATAGATAGATAGATAGATAGATAGATAGATAGATAGATAGATAGATAGATAGATAGATAGATAGATAGATAGATAGATAGATAGATAGATAGATAGATAGATAGATAGATAGATAGATAGATAGATAGATAGATAGATAGATAGATAGATAGATAGATAGATAGATAGATAGATAGATAGATAGATAGATAGATAGATAGATAGATAGATAGATAGATAGATAGATAGATAGATAGATAGATAGATAGATAGATAGATAGATAGATAGATAGATAGATAGATAGATAGATAGATAGATAGATAGATAGATAGATAGATAGATAGATAGATAGATAGATAGATAGATAGATAGATAGATAGATAGATAGATAGATAGATAGATAGATAGATAGATAGATAGATAGATAGATAGATAGATAGATAGATAGATAGATAGATAGATAGATAGATAGATAGATAGATAGATAGATAGATAGATAGATAGATAGATAGATAGATAGATAGATAGATAGATAGATAGATAGATAGATAGATAGATAGATAGATAGATAGATAGATAGATAGATAGATAGATAGATAGATAGATAGATAGATAGATAGATAGATAGATAGATAGATAGATAGATAGATAGATAGATAGATAGATAGATAGATAGATAGATAGATAGATAGATAGATAGATAGATAGATAGATAGATAGATAGATAGATAGATAGATAGATAGATAGATAGATAGATAGATAGATAGATAGATAGATAGATAGATAGATAGATAGATAGATAGATAGATAGATAGATAGATAGATAGATAGATAGATAGATAGATAGATAGATAGATAGATAGATAGATAGATAGATAGATAGATAGATAGATAGATAGATAGATAGATAGATAGATAGATAGATAGATAGATAGATAGATAGATAGATAGATAGATAGATAGATAGATAGATAGATAGATAGATAGATAGATAGATAGATAGATAGATAGATAGATAGATAGATAGATAGATAGATAGATAGATAGATAGATAGATAGATAGATAGATAGATAGATAGATAGATAGATAGATAGATAGATAGATAGATAGATAGATAGATAGATAGATAGATAGATAGATAGATAGATAGATAGATAGATAGATAGATAGATAGATAGATAGATAGATAGATAGATAGATAGATAGATAGATAGATAGATAGATAGATAGATAGATAGATAGATAGATAGATAGATAGATAGATAGATAGATAGATAGATAGATAGATAGATAGATAGATAGATAGATAGATAGATAGATAGATAGATAGATAGATAGATAGATAGATAGATAGATAGATAGATAGATAGATAGATAGATAGATAGATAGATAGATAGATAGATAGATAGATAGATAGATAGATAGATAGATAGATAGATAGATAGATAGATAGATAGATAGATAGATAGATAGATAGATAGATAGATAGATAGATAGATAGATAGATAGATAGATAGATAGATAGATAGATAGATAGATAGATAGATAGATAGATAGATAGATAGATAGATAGATAGATAGATAGATAGATAGATAGATAGATAGATAGATAGATAGATAGATAGATAGATAGATAGATAGATAGATAGATAGATAGATAGATAGATAGATAGATAGATAGATAGATAGATAGATAGATAGATAGATAGATAGATAGATAGATAGATAGATAGATAGATAGATAGATAGATAGATAGATAGATAGATAGATAGATAGATAGATAGATAGATAGATAGATAGATAGATAGATAGATAGATAGATAGATAGATAGATAGATAGATAGATAGATAGATAGATAGATAGATAGATAGATAGATAGATAGATAGATAGATAGATAGATAGATAGATAGATAGATAGATAGATAGATAGATAGATAGATAGATAGATAGATAGATAGATAGATAGATAGATAGATAGATAGATAGATAGATAGATAGATAGATAGATAGATAGATAGATAGATAGATAGATAGATAGATAGATAGATAGATAGATAGATAGATAGATAGATAGATAGATAGATAGATAGATAGATAGATAGATAGATAGATAGATAGATAGATAGATAGATAGATAGATAGATAGATAGATAGATAGATAGATAGATAGATAGATAGATAGATAGATAGATAGATAGATAGATAGATAGATAGATAGATAGATAGATAGATAGATAGATAGATAGATAGATAGATAGATAGATAGATAGATAGATAGATAGATAGATAGATAGATAGATAGATAGATAGATAGATAGATAGATAGATAGATAGATAGATAGATAGATAGATAGATAGATAGATAGATAGATAGATAGATAGATAGATAGATAGATAGATAGATAGATAGATAGATAGATAGATAGATAGATAGATAGATAGATAGATAGATAGATAGATAGATAGATAGATAGATAGATAGATAGATAGATAGATAGATAGATAGATAGATAGATAGATAGATAGATAGATAGATAGATAGATAGATAGATAGATAGATAGATAGATAGATAGATAGATAGATAGATAGATAGATAGATAGATAGATAGATAGATAGATAGATAGATAGATAGATAGATAGATAGATAGATAGATAGATAGATAGATAGATAGATAGATAGATAGATAGATAGATAGATAGATAGATAGATAGATAGATAGATAGATAGATAGATAGATAGATAGATAGATAGATAGATAGATAGATAGATAGATAGATAGATAGATAGATAGATAGATAGATAGATAGATAGATAGATAGATAGATAGATAGATAGATAGATAGATAGATAGATAGATAGATAGATAGATAGATAGATAGATAGATAGATAGATAGATAGATAGATAGATAGATAGATAGATAGATAGATAGATAGATAGATAGATAGATGATCGATAGATAGATAGGGTGATAAGTAGGTAGGTAGGTAGGTAGGTAGGCAGGTAAATAGACTGATAAATAGCCAGACATATAGATAGACAAATCGACGATAATATACCAGCTGCCGCATGCTTTCGCTTGATGACCTATCAGGCCTTCTAAAGTCACAATTTTAACCAACTTTTCCCATATTTTTTGAACTGAAGTCCTGTGACAGAGTGGTACAAGGAAAACGAATCATACAAATACGGTGGTATCACAGTGGATACCTTTGGGAAGACTGGCCACTACACTCAGGTAACAACTGTTTGCGTGACTGGATTCGCACATGACTGCACAAATTATTCTTGCTGGATTTTTGTTAATGCCGTTCTTTACAGATGGTTTGGGCAGACACAAAATACCTTGGCTGCTTTCAACAACTGTGCGATCCCCTGAAGTTCGGGAAAAACGGAACTCTGGGGAAAATGTACTTTTCCGTTTGCCGCTATTCACCAAGGTAAGCCAGCTCCGACTATGTGCACAGTTCCCTGCAATCAACACTGTCAACCGGACACTAACTGTTGCCCATCTTGCTCTTTGCAGCGGAAACTACTTGAATGAAAAACCGTATCGCGAAGTTTGAACAGCCTATGAGCCCCTTCATTGGTCCACGGCTCGAATGCTTGGAAATACTTACCTTGCCAAAGTTCATAATCTCTGCAATCTGAACATTGCCAGCCTACAACTGAATGCCAGTCAACTACTAAATGTGTGTACTCACAACTGTTTTAGAATAAAATGAGTTAAATGGAAGAAGATCTCTGTTGTCTTCAGGTTTGTGAGACCATGTGTTATTGTGATCGGATGTCCACCATTCGTGATACAGAATGCTTTGATTCAGGTTGCCGACAACATTAGAGTACCTGTGAAAATATGTTGTATGCTCAGTCGCCTTTGTTCGGAATAATTTGAAGTATAACTTCCGAGTGTGAGACGCTGACAAGTAGTATAAGACATGACTTCAAGCGTATTGACAAACTAACGTTGCTTTACCGCTTAACCGATCCATACAGTAACGTGATCATAGTGAGCAAAATTCAGAACCCCCCCCCCCAACTGCCAGGTTTGTACACATCTAAGATGCCAGTAAAACCCCGTATTTGGTTCATAGCCTACACATTTTTACGATTAGGTTTCCACAATGCGGGTCCGATTAAAGGTAGTTGATTAACGATTGTTTTGGACAGAAGACAAGGTAGCTTCAAGTCAGATCTAGGACTTTGATGTAGACAACGCTTGTTCTCCCACCGATTCCGTGAGATTCCGCGGACATTTCCGATGGTGGAGTTTGCATCCACTTGGTATTTTATTTGGTAAATTGGCATCAAACTACAACCCTTTGTATACCAGGCGGTATGGTATTCCCCAGGCTGTCTGTCCAAAGCCTTATTGTGTGAACGACATATTTAGTATTCCATCTTTGTATTCCAAGAACCAAACCGAATCCATAAGGTGAAAATGCCCCCACCAATGAGGAGTTTATGGCGCAGATGACCTATTCGTGTAAAAACTCATCCTTTATAAGGAATCCCTGAGTGCTATGGGTCCATTCGGTTCGTTAATCATTTTTCTCTTATAACGCTTACCCGGTGCCTCTGCCCTTTTGGAATAAAACGGTTCTCGTGATTCCACACCAGAGAAGTGCAACAATGATGTGACGATAATTTCTGAACTGTCACTTGAATTCATCAATCCTGCTCCCATGGACATACGGGAAAAAATGCGTTCCTTTTCTTCAGGCGTAAACATACTGAATTTCAAGAGACGCACTCACTTGCAAATGAGTTTGATTTTTACGAGAGGCTCAACTTAATGTATCTTTTATGATATTCTACAACTGAATATGCTGCACACAGGCCACCTCATGTTTCAGCTGGCACGATATTCGAGATATCGAAGTATATTTTCATAGAGGAATCTACTCACAAGGCCGTTAAAAACTCTTCGACAGTCCACGACCGGTTTTGCCTTGGGGCTCATCAGGTTTAAGTAGAATATAAGGTCGACGGGGAGTGTGCCTACCGTTGTGGCCCGGGATTAGTTCAGTTTTATTAACAGGGTGACAGTCTACCCGCGGCACGCTCTTATGGAAAGACAACTTAGTAGAAACCTGCGTCTTTCACTGATTTCGTAGGAATCTTTGATTCGCTTCGAAATGTGAAAATGCTGCAAAGTACATGATAGGTCCGAAGAAGAAGGCCGAATTTCTGTTTCTCAGCCAAAGTCAGACAAGATTACTTTGGTAGTGAGCTAAATGTCAACTGTCTTAGCAGAAGGTGACCGTTGGTAAGCCTTGTGTGGTATTTCATAACATGACTAAATAATAACTTTACAACGATGGCTGAACTTTACTACCGTAATCCAGAAAAATTATGGTACACTTATGATGTGACACATCGACTGGTAACCTGCAAGGCTACCCTACGTAAATTGGTTACTTGGATAAAAGGTCACGTATGATGCACAAAATGGAATACAGCTTAATTTCTTCGATCACTCCACCACGAACTGAGTGTTCTGATGCATGTGAATTGTGGAAAAAAGATATTTAAGTTTGGGTGTTCCACTATCTAGACGGTCAACGAAAACAGGTGGCGTGTAGAAAAGCAAACGCCCGAGGTATTATTTAATTTCGAATCACTCTAAGTAGTCCGCTGTCTGTCATACCAGGGTTGGAACTCCGGAC
The DNA here is from genome assembly GCF_000715545.1 of Opisthorchis viverrini. Taxonomy (NCBI): domain Eukaryota; kingdom Metazoa; phylum Platyhelminthes; class Trematoda; order Opisthorchiida; family Opisthorchiidae; genus Opisthorchis; species Opisthorchis viverrini. The sequence goes on from NW_008751680.1 coordinate 1,395,037, forward strand.
TTGTTACATACGAGGCGAGGGTGTTATCACTATTTCACTAGCGTAGGCTGAACGCACCTGAGAATGACATGTGAACGGACAAATGTATTCCCAACTACACAATGTGATTGGGTTGTACGACGACATGGTTGTCCCGCCAGCTGCGTGTTCATAAGACAAATATGCAGAACAAAACAAAACAACTAAGTCACTCTCCATGACCTCTAACATGAAGCACTCGTCTATAAAAATCCCTTCTCATATCTCGTTTCTTTATTTCCAAGTACGCACTGAGTCACTGAATATACCGTTGTTCACAGTGACCTTGTGTACTCTTAGTACATATTGTCTTCATTTCTGTAACAAAAGATGGGCAGTATATAAATACTGAAGACCAGCTGGGTACAGATTCATCGTGGATTCGTGATGGGATAAAATTATCGCCCAATTTTACAGGTTACCCACTCTTTTTTTGAAATTAAGGTACCGTGTATTGTAAATATTGAATGTCAGTGTAAACGGCAGTATATTCTACGGCTAACAGTGCACATATTTATTACCGATAATGAGCACACAATGTGTAATTCTTATAGATTTCTGATGAATGAAATGCATAGAGCACCTCCGTTACACCGTAACTTGAAAAAAAACCAAGTGATTTTGGTTTGTTGAAAGATTTTGGGTCACATTGTGAGGGAATCAATAACATACACAGCCTCGGAGCAGTAGATATATACGCACCTAAAAATCACTGGTTTATATTTCTCGTTTTTCTCGGCCATCGTGTTTTGGAATGAGATAGAAAGGTCAATCGAAAGATAGGCAAGTAACCGCAAAAATGTTAACAATTATGTGATGCTAAAAATGCGGCGTCGGAACTTGATGATGCTGTTTGGTATGTGTGAAACAGGGGTTCAGTCCGTTCCCACTCGCAAGAGAATTCTCCGTGTTCCAAAAACGAAAATAAAAATCCGAAACATTATAACATTAGGTTTCGCTGGACAGGTGTCTCCCCGGAAAAATCGCAAATTTTGCTTTTTTCTCGGCGAATTTGAGTTTGGAGCAAGAATTTTCTCTATGCCTTTATTCACTTCAACATACGCAATATCACTTGACACAGAAATGTGTGATTCACAGGTCTGTACACTTTAAAGTCTAGACACCATGCGAATCCAAGCTATGGCCAAAGAAGTTCGACGTTCAATTAAGCTCAAAGTTCAATCAAGAATAAATGCCTTATTTTGAAGACATGAAATTATGAAATGAAGCAGCCTTATGTGGTTAAGCAGCTCTAGCGTAACTCCAAAAAGAATTTTACAAGCTAGCCTAAAGCACCAGAGTAAAAAAGAATAGGGTATATACAACGTCGAAACATAGTGTGCAGTGAATAGCCTAGATGCTAACAAAGCGTTCACGTCATGTGGAGAAAGTAATACTGCACTAGTCAAAGTGTAAATTCCTTTTCTTCGAATACCAGGTTACCTGTCGAGTCTAGTCCCGTACGCAAATGATCACATGCACCATTACGTTTATCTCACTGCCCTTATGCAAAATCTCTCTCAACCTTCATAGCTCGCTCTGTCATTGGAATGGGAAAGGACAGTGTACACTAATCAACACAAAAGATAAACTCTCACAGTCCTGCATCACTGGGATCGTTGCCTCATAAGCGCAAGTTTGCTTTCTCTAAATATATACTCTTCCCCTAAGCCGATTATCATCGGTGGGCTTTACATTCCATGGTGCAGTAGTACTCGCAACGTCACTGAAAATTCCAGCAACTGGTTGCAGGCCCCGAAACGTTGCAGAACATAAGGTTGCACAGCTATAAGGGAATTCACACCAACATCTAGGGCCCTGTTCATTTCATCCTATTATTCAAGGTTTCTGTTCCTTCGTATTTTAGTAAACCTATACTTTTAAAATGGGAGCCTTGGATGCACATTAGGGTAAAGTACTTAAACAAATGAATTGATTTTTTTCAACCTACCAAAGTGCGCGATTCCTAATCTTGCCTCCTAGCTGAATTCTACTATCATGATCGCATTACAGCATAGAATATATTAACCTGTGCATTCGGACGCGCTCGTTCTTGTCCATATTCCCCTCAGTTGTTTGGGTTTGGATACGATGAACCCATGGTTATCGACTAGTGTGGAATTAAACCTACCAAGATGCCATTTGCTCGGTAACTGCGAAGAGTTTTATGTTATGCGCACCATGATGAAATGTGCCGACAAATGTAAGCAAATAACGCGCATATCAGTTGTGGCACACTATCTGAACCTGCATGTATAGAAAACATGTAATAAGTGCGGACTGCTTCGCACGCGAAGGAATTCAGGAAAGAAGCCATGATTCTTGAAGGCATGGTACTTTATGACGAATGTGATCGAACGTATGTGATCATAATGAATCAGGTGTGCAGTAAAGTATGTGTAAAGGAGAACCGAATATGCCGAATTACTCAATTGGGCCGACTGTCGCACTAACAGTTCACCAATGGCAGTGACGTGAAACCCGAATGGGACAGGATAAGAGCTATGCTAGTTATTTCTCAGTAAATGATAGTCTGATAAATCGTCCTTGACTGGCACGCGATAGTCCATTAAACAAATATAAATTGATGATATTGACATTGTTTCATGTTCACCTCACTAAATAACGTTGGAGGGTGAAAAATGGTTGTTTTTTTACTCAGCAGCATGTTTAATAAACCAGAATGTCAAACTGAGTTGAGATAATCAAAAAATCAAAACTTATGGACGATTTATGAACATTTCATAGTCTTAAGAGATTTTGAAACTTAGCTTGATTCCACCCGGCAGTGAAAAAATCCTATGGTGAAAAAACTTATGAGCACCGTGCAGTTGTCTAATCAGATTCGATTTTAGGTAGTGATCACCCTAAGAACCTCGAGGATGATTCGAACTCTTGTATAAGTGCGATTAAAACGCATTGTAAAGCAGCCACTCGTGGTCCAACAGTATAGTCTTCAACTGCCAGCCGGGTGGTTACATTTTATGGTTTCTCTCTAGATTCGGGAGACGCCTGCAGCTGATTTTTTCCAAATAGGTTTGGGATTCTCAACAGTATTCATTGGAATCTTGCCATAAATTGACTTCACTTTTGCGCAGGGAGAACTGATTTCTCCTCAGATACGGAAACCTAATTTGTTCATGGTTATTTGCTGAGAAATACGAACTGTTAAAGTTTGCTTTTCTACCCAGGCAAAAACCTCGCTTTGAATTACGCAATTTATATGAACCAGTTACAAACAAGCCTCATTTTTCTGATTAGCTTTGTGTCCAGGTTGTCGAATAAGGGGTGCCGGATCTGTAGAGGTTCTTCCTGAGTGCCTTCGACAATGTATGTTACATGCATATATATATATATA
>NW_008751680.1:1401129-1416286 GCF_000715545.1 Opisthorchis viverrini
TTATGGTGATGAAAAGTTTTGGATTTTTCGTAATCTTGATAGATTTATGAAAATGGATTATAAAAAATTATTAAAAATTATTAAACAAAATTAAAAAATGAAATGGGGCAAGCTTAGACTTCTTTCATCCAAGGATGAAACGAAACCTTGAAAACTGCGTAATTTTCAGTGGTCATCAACTCTTTACCTGGTTCCTTTTAATTTCACGGGCGCACTGTAAGCCAGCTGATTTCAACAGATTTTCAGTCTCGAAATTCGACATGATTATCTACAGACCACAATTAGCCTCCACCTTGCTACGCCCCGTTTTCAGTGGGATCGGTATATCCACCGATCATTACGGATCAGCTAAGGATGACTCCTCACAAATTATCAGGTCCTCAGAAATCATTATTTGCAACGTCTATCAACGCTAGTGTGAAGTCTAGACTAAATAACATCACGTCAGGCAACAAACACCAGATAAAAACGCACCACTCGTTGAGCTACTTAAACATCATGGGTAGTATGTGCTAATTCACGTGACATTTCGCTGTCATTAGTTATTGCCAAACATGTGCCCCGAAATTACTGAATTTCTCACCTTAAAAAGCTACTCAATTGCATTTAATGCGCACTAAATGAGTTTCTCACGAGTAGGACGCAACCGTTCATTGCGGAAAGAGCGAAATGCACCGCGAATGCACGCAAATCCTGTAGGATCAAAAATCCTAATCGTTAGGCTAACCGTTCGACATCAACGCATGTGTTTTCAAACACGGGGTTTGAATCAGCCCAAAAAATCGGCGCAAGACTGGCAATTTGATCATTGGGATTTTGAGTCCATTTATAGCCCAATCACTCCAATGGCTTTGTATATAAATATATATGAATTTCGTAGAAAACTCGTACCTCTTGAAGAAAACTGGACTGAAGAATTGCGGAAGTTGTACAAGATACACAGTAAGAAATTGTATAAGGCTGTTGCTAACAGTAAAGAAAGCGAGATAGTAACCGAGTAAAAAGATTTTAACAAACCTCGACAATTTTTTTTGAACGCTGAATGTCGAACAGTTGTGTTCAAACTGCTAGCCGTGAGATCGAGGGATCGAAAATCCGGGGAGTTTCGTGAGATTCTAGCTCCTGATGATTGCCAATAAGAATGAACCATCTGTGCGGTTCTTTCAAGCTTTTCGGCATAAAGTGGCTTTATTTAAATGACAGAATCATTAAAAAAAATCTAAGCCGCTCTACGCTCCCAACAAGCTACCAGTAGTTCAGAGAAAGTATAAGGTTATTTTAAACTTCAGTCTAAGATACCATCACTGAAGAAACCCATAAGAAATCATTGGATATGCTTTCCTTAACTGAACAATGAATGGCACAATATCCTGTCATAGTGCTGATCATTCGCTCCTTGTTGAAATGTTAAGTGGTCAGACTACTAGCCAGGAAGCTTAGAGTTCGAAACTCTCCAAAGTTCCGTGAGGTGGGCAATGCTGATTAATCCCAGTGTGAAAAAAACAGCTGCACATTGTTTCTTGGCTTTCCAGGGTAGACCTGTTTCTCTTCGTTTTGTTTAGGATATCAATACTGCCGCAATTAGATGTACATAGTTACTCCAACCGATCAAATGGCTTCTTCCTGTTTGCATCCGCACTGTGGATTCTCGGAAGTACTACGGCCCATTTTCGCGATGTTTGCATCCGCACTGTGGCTTCTCGGAAGTACTACGGCCCATTTTCGCGCAGTTGAAAGCAGTAAGAGTCGGAGCATAGTTTTCCAAAGGCTTGATTACTCAATGTAGGTTCGCAGAAGAGCCCAAGTACGGTAAAACCCCTTCTCGGCTCAGTGTGTGGCGCTGCAGAATAACAGCTTTTGAGATGACCGAACGGTAATTCACTAAGAGCACGTGATGCGCACCTTGAGGTTTATTCCCATGGATAGATATTCCGGTGAGAACTTAGTCTTGGTGCCAACTGTTGCCATCCACTGACTGAGTCTGCTCGGTCCGGCAGCTCTTACGATTGCAGTTCTGCAAATGAGTGCTCACAACCCACTAGCCACCGAAAACATAGTCTGAATGATATTCGTGTTTCTGTTTAACTTGGATTCATCTGGGATCGTTTGGAGTCGGAAGCACATAGGAGCTGAAGCAAACTGATTTAGATCGGAATTGCTTTCTGTGGCCAGCAAATCAGTTACGAACAATGTGTCTTAACCTTTGTAAGGGTGTTTCTTCCGAATTCCAAGAAACCACCTGCATATACTGGAGAAAAAAATCCCACGCAAAGTTGTTTGCTTTGATTTGCGCACGCATATTTACTTCGAAAAATATCAAACTCGACATCAGACGTAAGCAACACATAATTGTCCATCAGAAACAAAAGTATGTACCACGTACTATACTGGTATCGGCTGTCGCTTTGGACTTACTTACCTCCAAGTCGACGGGAACAGCTATATGACCAGATGAGTAGAACTCAAACTGTAAATTATCGGTATATCGCTTGGAGGCCGAATAACATTTTTACAGGATAGTAACTAAGCAATCATGCAATAAGGCAGCTTATTCTGTTTTTCTTCAGGCTGAAGAGGCTTCTGAGTTGTCACACTACGGCTAACGTGCGGTCATTACTTGGTCAATGTGATATTTTAATCGGCTACATGCGAGGATTTAACACGTTCACCGTAATCGCTGCTCACTGAAGTCATAAATCCACACGAATTTTGCAGTTCTCTTTATCGTTTTAGGATAATCTGCAACATTGCCTGCGTAGCCAGAACCATGGAAGCAATTCGTGGTATTAAGTACTGGATCCCGATTAGTTATCCGTGGAAAACCACGGGTAAAACACCATCTTGCCGGTCTAAGGATAACTGTGTAAAACTGTGTGCAAGAAATCAGATGAACCACCAAGGTATACTGGTCTTTCCTTGGTGAGTACACAATATGTATACGATACAAGGGTGATGCAGATGAAACAGACTGATTTTCCATCCACACGTTTTCTCAATACAGGTGTCTGAAAACCAGCCAAGCACTGGATTCCGTACGCATAAACTGCGTATTGTGACGAAAGGGCAGTAATTTCACAAGCTACAAACAGAGTACAGCTGTCGCTTGGTAGACAAGAAAGCACACAACAAGAACAGTTAAAACGGCGTTCGTGGAGGAAATCCCACTCATGGAAGTTATTTTTGTCATCATTATTGATAGCATTACTGTAGATTTCATCCTACATCTGTATAACCTCCATCTAACGTGCATAAAATCTATTAAACGTAAGAAAAACTCTATAATTATACAATCCACAATCGTGTATTTGGAATTATGAAGTTTTAAGCACATTTTGCTTGGGATGGTAGTCATGGCAATGCTTTACTTTTGCATCAACTCATCCTGTTATTGGAGGCGAGGGTTAATAGGATCGCCTCCAAGGTTGTATTAGAATCTGTTTGAAATTGGAAGAGGCGAACGGCTATATGACGGGCACTGAATAGTGGATTAGTATTTGAAACTATTGCTTTTTTCTGCCAGTGCTACACCCAAATATTGGTGGCTGCTCTCACTAGCTGACCATGATTTGGCTCCCAGTGAAGTTTAGCTCCTGTCTGTCAGAATCCGTCCATTTCAGTCAGCTATTTTGGCCCCGACGGCAAATCAAATGCTAACTGCCAGCACTTTAAAATGCCTCATTTGTTGCGCCTACCTCTGCAGCAGCAAAGGCCGCAACAAAACGCATATGGGTCTACTATTAACGCAATGATGGTGAATGGTATTCATATTTAACCGAACAGGTCACTTAATTTCGATATTTGCTCTCATTTTCACTGCTACCGCATAACTAGATGGATCTGAAAATTACAGAGCCTCTCAGTTCATGGTGCGATGCAGTGGAAAACTATTGAAGCTTTGACAAATAGTTGGAACACGGACAGTTAAAGAGTCAAGATGTTAGTATACTGTGCGGGTTATAGAGATTTGTGTGCTTTCACAGAACATAATTTGTGTCGAACTTGGTGCAATGCCAGCAAATTAATTTTCACATTGCTGAAATTCTCTGAAAGTTAGTACTTGAGTTATTATAAATTCTCTCAGAATTTAGTTTCAGGTATGTTGTCGAAGATCTTTTCAAATGGTTTGCATGATGTCAGCGTGGAGCTCAATAGTCTGATTGTTGTGTTAAACTAAGATTGGTTTGTTGTTTATGTCAGTGCATTGTTTTGACTTTTTGCCCACAACGTCCATCAGAGTCATATGTTTGCTTGGAAGAGTGAAGTACTGTAGCTACCACTTAATGTGGTGGTTCCTTCTCGTCACCTTCTACGATGAGTTGTCGACCGTGAACGTTCAGGACCAAGTGAATCGATTCTGATTCTTGATGTCTGACTTTTATACTAGCTTTCATGAAGTGGAGCGAAACCTATCACAGTAGCTTCATTTCTATTCAAATGTCTGTACCCAATGCGAGGTTTTTAATAAACAGGCCGAGGAGTCCGAAATCTTTATAAATCTAGTCGGCTTCGATCCGTCATGTGCTTTCAGAAAATATTTGTAGTCCAAATATCTGGTTGAGCACAATGGCTCTATTTAGGCAAGTTGACTCGATGGAAGTGTTTTAGATGTTTATTCAGCACCGGACGCTTTGTATTTCCTATTCCATGAATTCGCATTCCAAGAGAACAGTGATTGACAATGCTGTCGATTGCTTCGAAGCACCAACAAGGAATTGAATGAAGCATTTTTTGTTTCGTCTGTCACATAACACACTGTGATTCGTATTGTTCAATTTAGAAAAAAATTGTGAATATTTCTTACTGTTCAGTGTGATTAACACGTGGGTTTGTTCCGGCTGTGTGATAGAAATTACTCGTTACTACTATAGAATGAGTTCAGTAGCACATAACGTGGTTACTACACTATTGTGCGTCGTTACATCTGTCGTCGAATTGCGGTAACATCTGAAAAGGAGTGTTACTGGTGAGATGGAGTTGCACTTTACTACACTTTTGTAGCTCGGTAGCAATTTGGATTTTTTTCCTAGTTTAAGAACATTCGCATGAGAGGCATTCTACAAATTACCTTATAGAGAAAAAAATTTAAAAGGACAATCACGGCTAGCACCTAGTACTTGAACAGATCTATCAAAACCAGAATTTTTCCGGAATTTAGGACTAGCTGGTAGACTGCAAATAAATACGGTGATACCCAAGATAGGAACAACAGTGACAGTAAAATCATTACTCAGGTGTGGAACTAATGGACCAAATATGCTGAGCGTTTTCGGTTCCACAGCCCTTTAAATAAACCTAGTTAATGAATTTCCATCATCCAGAAACTGTACACTTAGTTGGATGATGGCGGTAACAACCGAATAAGCTGGGTATCCCGATCACACTAGCTGTAAGATGCAACTCTCATGAGTGCATAAGTTTAAGTCCCGAATTTTGCGTCTCACAACACAGAACCCAAAAACTTTCTGTCAACTCAAAAATTGACGCTTCTTTACGCTTTCATCTTGTACGGCGTCATCCACCGAGGTATATCCAATAACTAAGATATTTTATGCAATTAAATTTTTGGGTAGCCAACCAAAAGTCACAGCATTTTCAATTTGGTTGAACAAACTGCCACAGTACACAAGATACACCGCAATCATCCTTAAAAACAGCCAGTCTAACATGTTGTCTATCGTCTGAAGAGGCTTAAAAATGCTTTGATTTTCCTTAGCCTTTATAAACGCAAGCAGATCTACATAATCTAGCTGGGTCTGTGGCCATTTATTGACCTGAACACCGTGCAAATCAATCAGAATTACTCAATAAATGCTACTCCGTTCATTTTGTTATGCAACAACGATGAACAAGTTGGTTCGCCTTGTGCATTACCATCTATCTGAGGAATGTTTGTGGCAGCACGAAAACTGTAGGATTTGAAGCCATCAATCATGTGACTTTTAACAGTTCAAGCATTGTTTAAGACCCTCAATGACCCAGGCTTTATGTTTGACAGTAGGATTACTGCGTACTGTTTCCTTCGATGAGTAAATAACTCTTGAAACAGACCAAAATTACTTGTCACTGAAGGACTTACAAATTCACCTTGGCTCTGGGTTGGTTGCTGACCGAAGCTTCAAGCACCATCTTCCGGTACTCGGTGTGCAGATGCTTGAAGTTCTCAGAGATAAGAATTCCCTACTTCCAATCTTGAATAAGATGATTGTTAAGCCTGCAAGCCAGTAGTATCATAAACCTGACCACAACAGAAATACGAAGCGTGTTGTTTGGAATCATACATCCATATAAAGTAACCATCAAAGTTTTATAGTGTTCGGGCTTCTCGTGAAGTTATTGTAGACAGCTTACTTGTTAAGTTGCCTTTGGCATGCATTTTCAGTAATGGCATCAACGGCAATAATTCTTTAAATGATGGACTCTGCTGAAAACCGTTCTACTACTCTAGGTAGGCGCGTAATTAATGTTCACCATTTATGGTCAACGAAAAACGTCTATAGGGCTGCTGAAAAATTAGTGGCTGCAACTTAAATTTATTTGTCGCACTAATTGTAAAGTTTTGAACTCAGACGACTCAAAATAACTTGTAAACAAATTCTTTTGTTGTACTACACATTGTGACGTTATTGAGGCAAAAGTTTTTGCCAATCAAGTGCTCTCTAATCTCACCCCTCGAACATTGTGCATTTTCCGTTGTTTTTATTCGTTCTCCAGAAGAGTACAATATGGTCCGACCGAACTCGTCACATCAAACAAAAAGATCCTTCTAACGTGAACTAGACTTTGCTGATTATGAATACTTGTACTACCACCGAACTCAGGGTTACTTGCCTCGCCAACCAGCCAAAAAGGTTAACCATCTAGAACTATAAATCAAGTGCCTGATTTGTCTAAATCACACATCACACATGCGCACTTATTGAATGGCGCTTACGGATGGTGTGATGATGGTGTCTTGATAGTGTCGACCAAGTCAGACTCCACTGTAGATTTCTGCTTTTGCACAACTGCCTCTTCGATTGGTGGAACCAAGTGTCACAACTAGGTACACGAGAAACCGTTATTTAATACGACGATTATTTTCTGCTGACCAGTGCTTAGAAGGAACAAGCAAATAAATGTCCCAACTAGAGGAATTCATCCCATAAAAGACTGAACGAGTCTGATGTACTATTTTTCTTCTTTGTGCTGCTATCATATTGACTAGAGATATTTTCGCAACTCTACCATAAACTAAAGATAAAGTGAGATTGCGTCCAATGGATATTGAAACTTTAGTACGCGATCGTTTATGACGTGGTTAGACAGGAGTTTTCGCTTCGCTCAGCCTGAATAGTGATAAACAGCATGGTTCTGAGTTGCTGCTGGAAGGATCTACCAAGCCTAAAGAGATTATTCTTGTCCACTGGAAAGATAGAGACGCTTCACTGCATCAGACCCCCAACTGTAGAAAGAAAAACTAGGGAAAAAACTGTGAATTACTTAGGGGCTTATGACCAGATCCTTTATGGGAATTAAACTGTGTCGCTGAACACAAGGAAGTGCAGCCCTGAGAAGCGGAAATGCTCGTGTCGAGGCTGTTGAAATTTAGATGATTTTATCCACAGTCTTGATGGAAACATGAAATCAACAAAATGAACCGTCTTTTTGAGCAATTATTTGTATTACTCGCAAGTACGGCTAAAATTATTTTACTCCTTGGGTTTCCTCAAGAGGAGGTAATCTTTCGATGCAAATTTTCATTTTTCATGGAGGGTAAATGCTACTAAAGTTGGTTATTGTTGACTCATCCCGTCAATTCTTTACGGTATGGTGGTGTGATTTTCTATGGCGTAGCATTTCATGTACCCATTCAAACACACGTTCGCGAAACTTATTGGATCAGCATTCATCTAACGGTAGCCTCCTAGGACTATCAACAGAAATTCCCGCTGCAAGTCAAGGCCCAGCCCAGCTACATTCCCAACAATTTGCAGCACAACACAATTACACCATTCTGATGCGGTCAAAAAAAGCCGACTGTTCATTCTGACCATTTTGGTGCGCGAATATTCCAAGAATCATTGTGGGCACTTGAGCTTATCGGAGCTTACAAAATGACACGCAGTATTCCAGCTCTTTAGTTAAACATGTTAAAACACCCTCCTTATATCAGTTAGGTGTCACTCTAATTCAACGCTTGAATAAAGCAACCTCTACGAAAAAATGAGCGCAAGCAATCACGTGGCCCCTCGTGATGTTACTTCGCACGTCTTTCTTACTAAGATACACCCGGTTTTGCAAACTCGTACAACCTCTGGGCTACTGTCAATTTCTTTGTTAACTGCCAAACCCAGAAATGATTCGTTTTTATTTCGGGTTGCCTCATGGTTACATCACAAGCGTGTGGAATGAATCTAATGCGCATACGTATTAATCCGCGAAGAATCTGACGTTGAACATTGTGTCTGAGATTACATAGTCCTCTTCCAAATAGATTCGTAGATTTTTCCATGTTCCTAGTGTGTTTGTGCTTCTCACAAAAAAGTAATTACTTTTTGGTGTGGGCAGCCGGAAGTACGTAATCACAGATTTTTTAGGATTTTGTTGGTTCTCGGCAATTTATTAACCCTTCAAAGATTTTAGAAGCTGGCTATTTTGTTTTCTGACTCAAAAAGTTTTTTATGGCTCATTGGCCATTGTATTAGGGAGTTCACAAAAAGTTGTTTTACGTCGCTATTTGAAAAGACTTAGTGTTAATAAGGACGCTCACATAGTGTGTAGGACGGACCCTCAAGGATTTTAGTTCAAATGCAACCAGCTGAACAGAACGAATGTAGTGAGAAGAACAGTAAAAAGCACCATAACACGTTCCACGCGTACACGTTTCAGTATGGTGTCAGATATTGAAGAAAATTATCGTCTCACACGAAGTGAAACGATTGTTGTTGACGGGTCAAACGCGAGGTACAAGCAAAATAATTTGGTGAGTCAGTTGAGAAGGAAACGGAACACCATGTATTTCCGAGAATGTCAGTGCAGAACTTCTATGCAAAGAAATTTAGGGCAGGATTCCAAACATCATGCCTGGCACTTTTGCCATCTCTCGACTGGTTCACGTAGTAGTCCATAATTTTAGGAAAAATTCAGTTAAACGACACTTTCATGAAAGTAACGATTTCATCTCCTCAGATAATGTTAGATAATACTAGTCGTTACTGTGTACAGGAACCGGGCAAGAACAGTTTCATATTCCTTTTGAACTTTCAATAACTTACCGACAAATAGCGATAGTTTTCCATCCTTCGCTGCTCGGCTAACAAAGCTGTCGTGTTTCTCTATTACCTTAGATGACGAAGTAACCTGAAAAAACATCACCTACCCAATAATCTTAGGTTAGTAATAATTTCCTTGTCAGTATGATGATCATATGTAGGGATCACGCATAAGTATCACGCTCTATTTTACGTCAAGGCTACCTACCTTGTATCACGACTGAGGTCAAACGAATCAATGGTTATCATCCAATGAGAGCATAGAAACGATTACGATTTTTAGCGAAATACACACATTTATAAACAAATTGGGTTTTGTGAGAGACTCACCTGGAAGCCATCTGAATCTCTCGTTTGTGATGTTTCCAGGTTAGAGTTTTTGTTTGACATTCGCATAACTCAAAAGAATTGCTGTGGCAACGGAAAACCCACAGCTTAAATGACATTTATTCTTTTTGGTGGTGAATCTTTTGCAAAAAAACTTGTTAGGATGGTTTGGTTGTTTAGTTGGTCACAGTCTATGGCAGCCCCCCGAAATCTAAGCTTAGACAGTCCGTGTCGTTGTTAGGAGGTGTTGTCAGTTTTGAACAAACCGAGCTCTTCTTTATGTCTGTTGAGTTTCAAGCGACACTTTCTGGTGCGCTGGCGTGTTTCAGAAAAACAGACACCACTGATCAAACGTTGAAGTACAATTTGAGGATGTCGGAAAACGGGACAAATAACGGGTCTTTTGCTTACCAACACCCCTAAATCTGTCATCAAACACTACAATAATGGGGGAAATTTAATCGAGTTTGCTAAGCTTTGGCGTACACTGTAGACTTCTTGGTGAGCATGTAATGACGTTTTTTTTAAACATGGATAACTACGTCAAGTGAAGCCACTCCGATTCGGTTTCATACAAGACTTTGAACTGGAATATGGGCTGAATTTAGCCAAAACATGATGATGGGAACGGACGCGATACTTGAAAGGTACTTGCCAGAAACACTGGGACACCTCACGCAGTCCTACTTTTTTGGTTAAAAAGTTGGCTAATTTCGAGTGAGGTTCGCAGATCAAAATTGCGCCCCATTCTGAACGCTATGCAGGTGAAGCGCAACTTCAATCCCCATCCTCATCCAGCTTTGTGGGACAATTCGAAAGTTATTGTCTACAAGATGGGGGCGTTTTTGTGTTCAGCAAATCTGCTGCATATAGGGCAGGATGGCTTTGTACTCTAGGTCATTTCAAAGACAGGCTCCCATTACGTAAAAACCACCCCTCTGCGCACTGAAAAACGCTTCATTTTGCAGCACTGCTAACTTGTGGGTTAGATGAAAAACGAAACTGGAATTAAGTGAAACTCAATTTTTAAGTCACCATGAAAGTTTCGACACAGATTCTGAATATCAAGTTCAGCTTAGCGCCATTTAGGGAACACTAAATGCTAGTTTAATTCCTCCGGTTGTTCTTTTCCTTCACAGCACCTTGTTTATTCCTCACAGATTTCATGACATGCTTTGCTTCAGTTTATTCAAGGTAAATGTTATTCTCCCATCGTTCTGTCATAGCGCAATTTCGCAAAATATTATGTTTTTGAATAGTGATGACCATTTTTGCTTGTTTTTGATTAGCGCACTTCCCCCACCGTTCAGAGATATGGCTCTGAGTCTAGATGACCACTCACAAAATGATGTAACAAAATTAAAAGGCGCTAATAGTACTTGAAAAGGTACGCACAAAACTAAAATCCAATGTGTCTATCTCGAGCCTGATTCCGCCCCTTAACATATCATCTAGTTTGTAAGCTATTGCGTTTTGACATGCGGCCATTTGACAGTGAATATCTGGGTATTAAGTTAAATGATTATTGTTTGTCAAAAGGCTGGGTTATTTCTGTGATTTGGGCATGAGGGGGGAAAACCAACCCCCCCCCAATTCACTAGAAACGTTCGAATCTTTGTCAATTCCCTCGCATAAATTTATGCCAATTTTGGAAAAATAACCGTGACCAAGCTGGCATAGATTTAGTTCTGGTTAGCTTCTGCTCAATCCAAAACACCCTCTGGACATGCGAATTACCCTGCCTGTTTGGCTGGAACAGATGACTTCAGATTGTGTACCATTGAAGACTAGCATGGCTTAAAATCCTCGCAGTGTGAAAACAGTGCAACGCCATCCATACTCGACATAGTCCAAGTCTCCAGTATTCTCTCAAACATGCTAGCAGAGATTTCCCGTTCGAATTAGGTGTTAGCAACCAATGGTCTTTTTTAAATGTAGCCCTCTTAACTCAATTCATACAAGGCTACTTTTTACATTCGAAATTCAGTTAATTTGGGTGCAAGAATATTTGTTCATTGTGCACTACATTCCATATGTGGTCGATTTTGTTTATGTAATGAATAGCTCAAACGTTCGGCAACTTTTGTCCTAATGCTCTTTAATCAAAGAGGATCTTCCAAAAAGGGAATAATACTTCAAGGAAGCATAGGAAGCGAAATAAAGGTTGAAACCACCCATGGTGTTCATGTTGTGTCATGCAACAACGTCCCTTCATACAAAATTGATCTGAGAAAGAAATTGTTTTTAGCAGTTATTCTTTTTGACATGTGTAGTAACAATCAATTTTCGAGAGATGCTAAATTACAGTATGAGTCCGTGCCATCATCACTAAAGGACAACTGGTGGACGAAAGGTCAGTACGTTTTTATTCTATGTGGTTCCCTGAGTCCTCGAATCCCCCCTAGCTCTTGATAGCCTCTTGAATATGTTCTACTCCCTGGTACACGATAATAATTCAAGGGCAGAGTATGAGCATCTAATATCTGAGCTTTTGAAGATGTTTCGTTCTAACTCGACCAAATGCAGGCATTATAATAGAAGCAGAGTTTGGCATGTATACTTGGATCCAAACCGTAGAATCTTCGCAAAGTACATCTAGTTACAAACCGGTCTGGTTTTAACAGGGGGCTAAACAGAATCCTAGCTGAACACTTCAGCCAAAGATTTTGAATATTTCAAGCTATCGCATGAAGCAGTCTTTAATGTTCATATGTTAAAACACGTTATTCAAAAAAATGGTGTTTGCATTTATGCTGAACTCATTCTCTATTGATATGTACTGTCTCAGTGAAACGGTTGTTAAACTGATCAGCCACTCAGTTTATCTAGCCCCCGGTTGCGCACTCCAGAGGCCATTGCGGAAGCTACTGCTGAGCTCGACATTTGTCTAAGCCACCGAGCCTCTGTCTGTATAGTTGGCCGTAGATATTCGCTTCTGGGCGGTTCGTTTGGCAACGTTTGTGAGACTGTGCAGTAATATTGCCCGTAATCGCTGCGTCTTTACCTTATCTGCTAACGTCCCAACAGACTGTACCTGAGCGTTCTCAAAGACAGTAATTCAAACTAAGTGAGTGGCTGATAAGAGTTCAGATACCGTTGTGCTTATCTGATATAAGAAAGCTTAGTGCTGCTAAGGTTATATTGGTTGATTGCCTAGGACTGGATTAAAAACGCTCGGACAACGGTAAACGCCTGTTGCAGCTGAATATTTACAACACTAGCTTCCGAAATAACCAAAGCAGCATGGCACGTGAGCAAAAAAACAAGGAAGAACCATATTGCCACCAGCTATATGTAGCATGGGACAACTGTTGTGTCTCGCTCGTTCTGGAACGCCCATATATATGTGGATCAAGGGCCTGTTCCTTGCTGCTTCTCGTTTCGCTTTTTAGAACGCTTAAATGCTCACACCTCGCCTGACCGTCTTCAAGCTCCCGGACTGTGAAGAGAAGTAAACTTATCAAAACCATATACTTAAATCCATGTTGGATAGTGCACCATCTAACGTTGTCCTTACTGAAATGAAGTTCTCGTGCCCATGTGAAGCAAAGGGCGCTCCGCTTGTGATTTCAGCTCTTCGGCACAGACAACAAAATAGAAAGACAACTGTTCCAAGTTTATATAACACAATGTGCACAAATTCACTTTTCTTTATTGTTCCAACAACAGTTCGGACATAGTTGGACTAAACTCACTGTTGACAGCCTTGTACTTCCAGATGAGATAACAAAGTTGTCAAGCTCGTTGATACGGTTCTTCATTCATGATATTTCCGCTGCAAGATAACAATGAATACATTGATTAAATCACAAATAAAAATCAAGGTGACTTTCAGCCTTAGAGCAACAAGAAAGTGGATCACGTTGATTCGTGAAAAAAGTTAGGTGTGATGCGGCGCTGCTTGACTTATTCGCACCAAATCAAGATCGACAGACATAATGCAGTTTTCATTTCGTAATATTTTGCATCCCGCGGAGAGTTTTCATCAAACGGATAACGTGATATTCACCATGTACAAAGATCAAAACAAAGTAGTCAGGGAAACACAAAAAACGACAGTTTTTTTACCTTGGTGAATATCGACAGACCGAGAAATATGCTTGTCCAACAGGGTTGCCTTTACCATCCTTCATAGTCTCACAAAAATCTGATAGCACTCCAAGTGCTTTGTTTTTTTCCCAAAAGACCTATAAGAGAAAGTGGTTGTCGGAGTTTCAGCAAAGATGGCTTGATTAAGCAGGGGATTATTTATATTAAGCACTATATGTGTTCTGCTTACTTGGGTGTATGGGTCGGTTTCCGTAGAAGTTTGGTTTGTGAGTTTTCCAAAGTTGTACGTCTTATGTTTATCGAACCAGAGCTCCACTGGGCTTTAAAAAAGTAGAAGTCATTAGTAGTTGAATGCTTCTGAAATAACCAAAAATTATCATCTAAACCCTTCTACTTAAAACAGCGCATTTAAAAGGTCCTTCAACAAAGGGATACCTGTTTTCAAATCATAGATCGGTCGATAGTAGGAAAACAATTTTTGCGATGAATCAGGTGCATATCTTAGCACAGACGTTTCTGACGTATGAGAAAATTAGACATCAAGTAGCTCAGTGGAAGAATAACTTCATAAAATGGGTAGAACGTCCATTTGAGAAGTGGCCATCTGAGATGCCAACGGGTACGTGATTACAACATGGGATTTTCGCAGTTGAAGGGTAAACGGCACCATACCCTGTTTAAGTGCTGGCAAGCTAATCGCTCAAAGCCGAGATGTCCGGTGTCCGAACTATCAGGTAGAAGGTTACGGGTCCAAAATATTCTGTAATTTCCTTCTAATAATTCCCGAGAAGGGTGAAAAAAATTACTGCATAGACCGCATTCAATTGCAGGGAGACACCTCAACTGATAATAGATAGATCTCCTCACACTACAACTGTCTAAACGGTTATATATATATATATATATATATATATATATATTCCCACNTAGATAGATCTCCTCACACTGCAACTGGTTAAAATGTTATATATATATATATATATATATATATATATATATATATACTCATCCGCACACCACGGAGTTGTGTTTAGACCGCCAGTTCGTCAGCTGCATCCTCTGATCATTAGCCTTCCAACTGAAAATCACCGGGTAAACAATAAAGGCAGTAAGACAAACATTACGAGAAAATGTTAGCTAATAAATCAACAGGAGCAGTTGTCAGAATTACTTGACTTACTTTTCACTGCTATCACTTGATACTGCCAGATTTTCGCCATCATTTATTTTAGCTTGATGTTTATAAACACATTTTTCGGCCCATTTCTTGGCATTCTCATTCAGCTTGTTGTCCAAAACCTGTTTGGTTCAAAGGTAATTTTTATTAATATTGCAGTCAAGACTTGCTTGATGACCAAAATACACCTGCGACGTAAGTACAAATAACCTTCCAGTTGATGTCTACCAGGATAACAAAAGACAGTCATCATCATCATCATCAACGACAGCATGACATCAGTGCTCAACACCAATGCTTCACTGCCGTACAACCATGACTTATTTGAAAGCCTTATTGTAAAGAAAAGAAT
>NW_008751680.1:1417219-1492397 GCF_000715545.1 Opisthorchis viverrini
CGGAAGCTTTTGGAGAGCTCTCCGTACACTCTTACACGTCCGGAAGTCTGAGAATACAAAGAACGTATTATGTTTACAAACTTCTGGGGCATTCCTTGGTGGGCAAGCGTCTCGATAAGAACAGACCGATCAACCGAGTCGAATGCGCCTCGGAAATCCAGGAATACTAGAATCGTGGGTCGCTTATACGTATGGCGTTGTTCTAGCACCTGACGCAGTGTGAAGATTTGGTCAACACAACCCCTACCAGGCCGGAATCCCGCTTGCTGCTCTCGAGTCAGCATCTCACGAGCCACCGTGAGGCGACGAAGCACAATTGACGCCAACAGTCTCGTTACAACCGGGGTCAACTTTGGTTCTTGATCTCGCATCAGGTTACGAAATGTTCGAAACTTGAGTGATACTTTGTTAATATTGATAATTCAGATTTCTTTCCAACATGTGTAAAGATGGAATGAAGCATTAAATCAGTACGCTAGTCTTCGAGCAGCTCTCTCACCTGAAACATGCCAGTGCAGGTACATAGTGTTATGTGGTGTGAAAACTGTTCCCTCGATTGGTCGCAAAATGTTTGCAAGTAAATTGCCAAGTATAGTGAACAGATAGGCAGCCACCTAATTTAGACCACGTGCTCAGATCGCCTGGTGCATCACTGAAATGGCAGCGAATAAATGGTGGCATCAATTGTTTGGACATGGCCTATTCTTGAGTTTAAGCAAACCTAAACCGACCAGCCAGCCGCTGTACACCTTCTCATGTTTTTGGCATACTGGTTTACTACCCAGTGACACTTGATTACTAGGGGTTTTGGATGGGTGTCTCGGGATAAATTAGCGTACCTTAGCCAACAAAGCGGTCACCTAACAGGTTGGGACTGCTCTCAATTTTATTGTTAGTCTGTTTTCACCCCACACATTTGTAGGAATTGGAGTATTTGGTGGCCTTGTACGTACGCACATGAGTGATGCGGGCAACCAGAAGGAACTTTTCGCATTACTATCAGTGAGAACAACAGACCAGTAACAGAGACGGAAGCTTAACTGCCATATAACCATGAAGCAACAATACTTTATTGAAAAGTATAAAGAAGACGGATGGTTGGGAACTTATTCGAAGAACCACTGTATCCTCAAACAATAAAAAAAACGCGCCTACAATTTTTAATTTTGAACTAGACACTTCCAAGCATCATGTCGAATTAAGTCACCAACAACAGGGCTGGCCCGACTTTCTTTGGAAACCTCACCCGACACAAGTTCAGCGCACAGGGACAGTAGATTTCTAGCCGGAGAGTCAGATTAGTCAACAGTATTTGCACCAGTGAGATTTGTTGCGTTCTGTGTCCTGTATTGTTTCCGACTGCCTGAAAGCATGGCCATGTGGGGCCCACCCAGGAAGGTGCAAAGATCCCACAGCACGTAGTTAGACCATATAAACTTGAATTTCTGGCCTCCATGCCTTGATCCGCTCCCTTGCAACCATCGATGGGAACAAAAGCAAAGCGTTCTTCAACAGACGATGTTCAACTAAGCATGGTACTCGCCTCAACCACTACAACCCGCCAAATTTAATCTACTGTTCTAACGAATCTGGTCCATTATCAAAGTGCTTACGCAGCACTTTGTTCCGTAATCACTGCAGCTGGCCTACATATACCCTGCTAAGGAGGTTTTGGTAATCAAACATTTGAAGTCATCTGAGGTCCTCGAATCGGGGAAGCCATCCCGCATATCTCAAACATGGTAAAACAGCTTCTACAGTCACGCGGCCATTTGGCTTCAGAGAAACTTTCTTCTGACACCGTATGTGACGTATGTATGGCAAACGTTACTCGTGTTAAATTTAATTGTTTCAGTACAATCAAGGCTTATGCAATGGCAAAGGTATATGAACCAGTAAAAAATCTCAGGCTCTTCATTTTTCAGTCCCAGATATGTACAAATTGACCGGAGTTATACCCTACACTTTTAAGGTACAGAACGCAGTCCGAAACACAAGACCTCCTCCGATGTTCAGTTCAAATTAATTTTCGCGAACAAAGAACGATGACAACAAAAAATTTCCATCAAAAGATTTAATTCTATTATTTTTTGTTTAAGCGTGAATCTGACAGCTAGATTCATTGTACATGGATGTGCGTATCCGATGAAAAAAATGAACAATAAATGAGAGCAATATTCTAATAAAAAGTCCCAATTGTCAGGTAGCTTACAGACTGTTCACTTTACACTTCAGTCCGATAAAAGACATGGAACTAAATGGCACGAAGAATGTCTACAAACTCCGAGGGCATTTCCGTCTCTCTAAGAATATTTAGAAACAATTTACTTACAGGTATGAAGGCTTGTTCAAAGCGAAAGAAAACCACCAATCAGCAGTCTAAAGGGCGTCGCTCAAGTACGATATGATCAGCGAGCCCGCTTTGTAGATATTCATTCAGGAATGCGTCTTACAGTCGAAGACAAAAAGCGCAATAGAATGGTAGTCATTGGCCAATCACGACATGCATGGGACTTATATCTCCGTGCTTACAGCAAATGCGCCGGTTACATATTTTGCATTAATTCTCCGAAACACTTTCCTGCCACAAAATATTTAATAAAAACCCAGTCAAATGGAAGCACAAGGAATTCCCTCCATCTCTGAAGAAGGTATCATAGACCACAGCTCAAATCGAGTGGGTTCAGTGAAACCTACAGACACAGTGAACAACGGAAAACTAAAATACTGTTGAAAATATTCTGCTCAATTATCTAGGTGTTCATCTTTATCTCATATGAAACTTCAAATTTCCTCTTTGACCCGCTCAGTTACATGCGTTGTAGGGCCTGCTTTGCGGATTATCTGAAACAGCCTCTGTAGAATCTCAGCAGCAATGGCCTCTCCAATTTCTCAAAATCTCTGGTACGGACCACTGGGCCCCGCCCCAGTTTGTTGATCGGGCGAACTGTCAGTAGTCCAAAGTTAGAGCTCAGCTCAGCATTTGAAACCTGCGTTTATTATAGGATAGGCTTCGTTCTCTTTTTTGGTGTGGGTATGTAACCTTAGGCCATCGGACAATTGGAATGAAATTACTCGGTCGGTGTAGTCGGCTAAGTTATTCAACAATTCTTATCTAATGCAGCCACGTCAGAAGTTCAAGGAATCGTTCAACTGAAACTACTCATTTGCGTGGGTTGTATTGTATGTTGCAGGGGTTTGTAATACAGACAACACAGTATACCCGCAGAAATTTCATTACATCTTGACATTTGGACAAGGAATAACCAGTAAAAACTGTGTTGCTCACTCAGCCAAGTACGAACAAAACAAAGGAAATAAACAATCAGTTAAATTACGCACTCCTGTTTTTCAACTTAACGATAGTTTCATCAGTCAATTTAGTTAGGTCTCGGTTGGTTTAATTGAGCTCAACAGCCGTCGGTTATTTTGCCAACAGCTTTTAATAACACAGTTGGTATTCTTATTCTCCTTCCTCGTGCAAAATGAGCCATAACAGCGTTACCATAAATGCCTGTTTGAGTCATTTCAGCAGAAACAAGAATTGCGAAAATTAAGCAGCAATAGCAAGAGTAATTTGTGAATCGTATGCAGCTAATCAACTTCAGCAGTAAATTATGGAGAGAACGCCGCTCTATTTCCTTAAGTGCCAACGGATGGCGTGATACCAACAAAACATACAGTGGCTAGTCGAAGTACAGCCGCTTCAGTCCCTCATTCGTAATATAGCTTGAGTGGAGTGCCTATGCTTGGAACGCAAACACCAAGGTTGCCGAACGAAATCACGAATAATGTTATAGGTGTCCATGATAACCTGTCTTTCCACAGTCACCTCTCTGACTCTGAAGGACAGTGACAGACCAATTCAATACAACAGAATCCAGCAAAACCAATAGCATTTGGGATTTTCTGGCTGTAAAATTTGTACGTATGAGACTGAAGGTGCTTTCTGATCGTCTAAAATCGCACAAAGATTTGTGTTAAGCGATTAATGGTGCGTAAAATTGGGCTTCTACTTGGTTTTGATGAACTGATACCAGAAGAAATACGTCGGCATTTTTCGCTGTAATCGATATTTGGATTAAAATATTTATCAATGTGCAATGCCAATGATTTTCCTCCGAGTTTGCTTTCCTATTTTTGTGGCTAAATGTCTCATGCATTAATCACGCAAATCACCCCCTGAATTTGTTTACAAAACATGAGCTCTACTGCGACCAGTGGCATCAAATCTGACCACTGTTCTACCGTCTAGCCACGTGCACTTGTACTTCGTAACACACGGACTATTTGCAGATACTCTAATTCACCGGTTCAAACCAATAGGGCCTCGCCACAAAAGCTATAGACCTGGAGGCCTGACAACATAACGTGATACGGATACCAATTGAATGAAATGCTTGCGTTTTCCCTCGGCTGCATAGAGGAGACCCTCGAATTTACAGATAGAATAAAGCCTGGTGACGGAAAGTTGTCTGACTTGCCGGCTGTATGAATTACCGTGGCTCAGGTGACTAGGTGAGTAACGTGTCAGTCGTACCACTCCGTTGCCAATGTAAAACTGAACACCTGACCTGAGATGATGCTTCTCAGGGCCAGTGAGCAAGCGATTCCAGCCCATTCTATTTATGCTCGTACTTTACCGTCATGAACATTGCAAAATTTAATTTTCTGGCCAACCGAGTGTTAAGTGGTGATCTTCGTAGACGAAACTTCCGTAGATTTGTTTAAATGCCTATAAAGGGAGTTCAAGGTGGCCAGAATGCCAAAGGTAGTATACAAAAGTGGAATGGCAGTAAGGTGCCAGTTATCGTGCCGATTTCTTACTCCGTTTACAACAATATTCACTGAACGTACTAAGTTTTGGTTATTTAAATCCTAGTAGAAATTGGACAGAATTTGGTCGTACTTTCAGGCATCTTTTACAAAATGGAAAAATGTAAGCGCTTGAAATGTAAAATGAGACGTGCAGAAAAGGAAACACCGGGACACTGTACTTAAACCGGATTAGTATATTAGGATACTCATCATTTTGTATGTGTACTTACCAAATCTGGCATTGCCTTGGCCTTCGGTTGGTTGGGAACCGAACCGTTAAGTATCATTTTCCGGAAGGCATTGTGTAGATCCCTAAATTTCTCCGGACTTAGAGTTTCTAAACCATGGTGTTGAGTCGAAACCATGTCAACTAGTATTATACTGAACTTAACAATAGCATAAACAGTGAACATGCTGTTTATGCTTATACAGCCAAACTACTCACGCATCCTATTTTTATACTTCTCATGTCTGCTCAACGTCCTCCGCGTGCTTGCTTGTACATTGATAGCAGAGGCGCCAAAAACCCCTTCTTGTTAGTCACCGAGCTTTTTTTGACAACTGTTCTTTGTTTTGCACCAAAGCGCACAGTTATATGCAGTAGTCGTACATGTGAATGTTAACAAAGGGAGAATGGGAGTGCTTAAGTCCTTCATTGTTTCCCTTCCAGGTTTTGGTGTGACAGACAAATTTGTCTGGCGTCTAATTTTTCTCCTGTTGATGACATATATCCCACGACATAATTACAAGTTTCTTAGCATCTACGAATGGATGTCTCAAAGGTTCACATCTAAAAAATTGCATTTTTTTTAAGATTCATGAAGGTGCTTCCATAACTTCTCATTGTTCAGACGAATAAACCCTACTTTTGTTTT
This sequence comes from Opisthorchis viverrini, assembly GCF_000715545.1. Lineage (NCBI taxonomy): Eukaryota > Metazoa > Platyhelminthes > Trematoda > Opisthorchiida > Opisthorchiidae > Opisthorchis > Opisthorchis viverrini. Next base: position 1,422,913 of record NW_008751680.1, read on the forward strand.
ACTTGCGACATGTGTTGACACGAGGCGCAGCACGAAGATACATTCGACGGTGACAAATTGAAGTTCAGTTTCGCCGGAATAAACATTTGCCTCATGTTCACCTTGGATCTGTTAACTTGCTGTCGTTTATTTCTGTATACGCCTTTTCAGGTTGATTAACGACACCATGTCCGCCATTTCAAAAAAATTTTTTGTTGCATCGCAATTGTAGCTTAAACCAATCCGAACCACTTGATCTACCCTTTGATACTTTGATACACAGAACTGGATATTTATGTAGCTGAAAATATGTCGCTGAGAGTTTGCTCCTTTCTTTCAATTTGAATATAAAATATTGCAATATAGGATGAATAGATAAGTTGTAGTTTGTCAAGTTGTCCTATATATTTGATTCAACAAATTTCCAAACGCAGCTGTATTTCACTGTCTGTTGTCTGCTCCACTGAACGTGCACTGCGTGATAACGTGGAATCCTTATTCTAGTGTTCTTGTTTGCTTTGAAACTAGGGATTGCTTAAAAAGTGACAAAATTTGCGCCATTACAAGAAAGTTTCACGCTGATTCATTGTGATTGGGTGGAGATGAATGAAAGTCTGTCTCATCGATAGTCTCTCAAGTTTAGTGCCGATATAAAACGCTAAAGATTTTTACCGGTGCTGTTTATTCAGCAAAAAGACTGATACCTTGGCTGCTTTCTCTTTTTTGTTGGGTTTCATTTGCGCAGTAAGTTGCTGACATGGGCCCAAGCATTGCCCATTATAGTCAGTATTTTCGGTAACTCTCAGAATCTGGCACAGCAGAGCCTGAAGTAGCGAGCAGCACCAGACGTAGTCGGATTGTTATTTCATTGGCTTGTCGAAGTGCGAGTTGTAACGCGTGAAAATAGCAAAGGTTATAGACATACTGGGTGCTTCCGAATCACATCGTTGTGCGTTGTGTTCCACAGGTAGACGTGCGGGCTTTTTTTCACAATGCTTAAGATTCTGTTTTCAATGCCTTGCTACAGAGTATTATTTCAGACACATCTGGCTCAGTTTATAACCCAAAAATACATTCTTAGCTTCATGACTGAAAAGGCTTTGTGAATACAAAAATACCTCCGTTTTTCTCACTTCTTTAAGCACAAGCGTTCAAAAATTGACCATAGTTTCAAGAATGAAGTTTGGATAGCATACGTTTCGGGAAAGATTAACAAGTCAAGGACGGCTGACACTTGAATTCAAATGGATATATGTTCACATTCCAAACCTGAGTGAGAACTTGAATGTCGCGTTCCCACGAGGCTGACGATCGAGAATGAACGAAATTGATCAACAGTTAAAGACGCATCCAGAATCAAATTTTCTTCCATTTGGTTAGAAACGTAATAGAGGGCTAGCAATTACACAAACCTTTTCTCATTGTGCAAAACAGCGGAGACACCAGTGAAAGTGGATCTATTTTGTCCAGAGTTTTTCCTGTTTTTTGGACTGCTTGGATTAGTTTCTCGAGGACAAGTGGAGCATTCTCCAAAGACCCGTAGTGTGAATGAGAATTCCTCAAGTCCTGCACGTCCATACATATAATGCTAATTAAATTCAAGTCGATAAAACAATAGAGAGACTAGTAAGAGCACTATAAAGAAGGCTTATATCCTCAATCCACTTAGTTGCTGGAATGGTGCTAAACTCCGATGAATCACTTTTCTACACTAGGGAGAAATGTGTTTTTCGGCTCGGCTTACCAAGTTCTCAGCTTCGGGACATCTGATGCGTTATAAGATTAATTTATAACTTAGTTGCTGTACGTTTGCTAACCTCTGTGAAAACCGCACTGAAACGCCGTAATGAGTTAACTGTCCAACAAGGGTAAAAGGACGTACCCAATACTTCGTCGCTTGTCAACGTCTGGTTAGAATCTGGTGTCGGGAGAATATCTTAGGCACTTGCCTTTCGTATCAAATAACCATTTATTGTAAATATTCGCCATTCATCCTGAAGAACAATATTATGTACATAATAAATGAATGCGGTTTTTAGGCGGGGAAGAGTGGTGCACCATACCAATATATTCACAAATGTTGCTAAAAAATGTATTTTGTAGACATCAGGCTTTCTCCCCAGTTATTACTATGTAATTTACTTTCCTTGGTCAGCAAACCCGAGGGTAAAATTGCACACAATGTCAAATTGCCAAGGCCACCGTGGACAAGATCGTCACGCCCTTTGATACGGTTCTTGATCCAGATAGTTTCCGCTATGAATTAAAGGTAGAAAAAGTTATGGCTCATTTGCACAGCTAACGGAGTTCTTTATGTGCAAAAACCTCAAAGATACACAAAAATATTTATAAGTTTACCTTGGGGAGTATCGACAGAAAGTACATCGTTCCAATTTTATTTCCTGTTCCATCTTTCAGAGGTTTGCACAATTGTTGATGGCATCCCAGGTGCGTTGTTTTTTCCCAAACAAGCTGAAGAAGATACGCAGTATGAAGGAAAAACCCGTTTCGTGGTACCGTAAAATATTGAAAGTTTCAAACATTCGGCTTACCTGAGTATAGTGACCAGTTTCCTGAACATTTTTGTCGGTTACCTTCCCAAACTTGTATAACTTGTGTTCTTCAAACCATAGCGTCACTGGACTTGACAAAGATGGAGAATAGAAGGGAAAACAAATTAGTCGAGAGCTGGCAGACTAAAGGAATAAAAATAATGTGTTTGGGAAAAATCCAGTTGCACAACTTCCTAAAGAATGCAAAATTAAGGCCAAACAAAGCTCCTCTACGGAACTTTTAGACTACGATTATTTACAGTTGCTTCTGTGGGATACCTATCCAAGTTTCTTTGTGATTGTTTTGTTTGCCCGAATTTTCATCAACTTAAAACATTTTTTCGCCCGCTCTACCGCTGTGAAATTTGGCTATAGCTCTTCGTTCTGTTGTCATGATGAGATCTGGTGGCGAAAGAACGCATCGTATTTCGTTAGTGGTGTCACAAGTTCTGGAAATTTACAATTGAAATTGTCTCATGAAGGCGGAGCAATCGATATTGAGAAGCCCAAAAGTAATGTACAGCTTTCTTATCCTTACTGAGAAACGCCAGCAGTTCGCAGCTCACGAAACCCCAGGCAGTTCCGAACACGGTAGTAGTCTCAGCCGCAAACGAGCTGCTGATAAGATATGTGAACAACTAACACTCATACAACAAATAGCATTTAGTGAGGCGTATTTCCAAGATAATTATTTTCAGCAACCACCTAACCGACTACATCAGGTTGTATTGCCACAGCGCATAAACTTTAGTGTGAGTTCACATTTTGTGAGCTGGAATAGTTTGCCCCAAAAATAGCGGATTTTAGTACAATTACATCAAATAATAAATATTTAAATTAGCTGTGAGTTTACACACTACTAGGTTTTGCTTCTAAACGGAGGTAAAGGGGCTCTGCTGCACCACTGCAAAGGACGAATTATCTAAAGCCAGAAAAAGGGATATCTAGTGAGGGAAAATAAACATGGGTACTCAGAGCTTATCAAGATCTCGCCAGAAATTGTGGCCAAAGGTTTGAAACATATTGGTTTTAGTGAATACATGCATTCTTGTTGAGAATAAATTGCACTAGATGCTTATATGCAAATGGTTTCCACCTGAAATAACCATGGCAGATTAGTCATTTTTGACAACATTACAAACGAAAACTAGTTTAGTTGTCAGCTTAGCGCACCTAAATGTTGTCTACGCCACAAAGCGTTAGGACAGAGAACAAGGGTGCCGTCTGTTGATCGCAGCGAAAAAGACGGCTGGTGTCATGCGATATCAGATTTGGGCACCACACTCCAATATGAATATAAACATTGCGTTCGATGGGTCCGCGGCAGAAAAAAGGACCCATCATGCTGCAAGGTTGTTTATCCTGGAACACAAACAAAGCGGTTACAAGCAATTGAATAAGAGGGCGAAGGCCTTATTTGTAGTGCGTTTAGCAAACAATTTTCCAAGACGGACTTTCGAATTTCTCTGCGCATGTTTTGAATACTTGACACCAAAGTAAGGACCTATTCCTGAGGAAACCAAAAGTCTCCAACTCATTTACCAGTTGACCAAAAGGACTGAGCTTCATAGTGTAAACAAAGATTACTCACAGTAATGGATAACGGTATGCACACGTGACCACAGAAAATCTATTCAACTTTCAAAGATTATACCACAAAGTACTAGGTTTAGGATGCAGACCATCGCAAAACTATTCCCAACGTTGATGGAATTGTTCCTGTGCTCTCGTCCGCTTTTTGTCAATCTTCGCCTGTTAGCCAAGTGCACAAGGTTTGTACTAATTATTCATCCACACATTATATTTTCAAACTCATTTAAAGTAAGCTAACGGCAAGAAGTGCAGCGTGCATCATTATACACTGTGGATCTAACAACTTTCATAGCATTCCGAGTCATTCGACTTACTTCACAGAAAGACTGCTTGAGGCTGCTAGATTTTCACCATCCTTTGAGCTGTCGTCATGCTTGAACACACATCTTGTTGCCCAATTTCTGGCGTCTTTGACCAGTCGCCCGTCAGAAATCTGTCCAGAATTAATAATGTTTATTAATAATGAACAGGATGTACTTGTGAAAGGAGTGAAAATAACCCAAAAGCGTAGAAAAGTACGTACTTGGAATGGTTTACTGGTTCCGTGAAAGACATTTTCCCACCATCTGAAGTGTGCTTCGGTTTATCGCGAGACCATTTTAGTTGAAATAATGGAAGCAGAAATTCCTATCTGTCTTTGGGCAATGTGTGTGCTTGCGCATGTACATCGATATCTCCAGAAGCACACTGCTAGAAATTCGCATGGTTACCTAACGAAAATCTGACGCAACCCCCGGGACGATCATTTTAAAGCCTTAATAATGTTACAACCAATTTCATTATTAAAGGTTGACCATAATGAGCCGTTCACGGCACGTTCGCTTACGCGCTTTCAAACTAGGATTATGTTCCTTTGGAAGAACTCCAGGAAAGTGTGCAATTCTTCAAATAAATAACGATAATGCTTTTTGTTCATGCCGAATTCAATGAACTTTCGGGTGCATTTAATGCCTTATTCTATTGACATCCATCCGAATTCACGGAAATCGGGTAAGGCTAAGTGAACCCACCAGAGTTAGCTGACGTAACACTATTTTGCTCTAGTCTTCTGAACAACAGCAGACAATCACCTTAAATAGAGAACAGTCTCAAAAACCTGCACGTGGAGGTCATTTTAGAAACCTTGAGCGGTCTAGGCAAATATTCATTAATTCATTGTTATAATTCAAAAATCCCCTGATAGCTTGTCGTTCATTGTGCGTGCTAACTTGAAATCTACATAACATTGATTTTATGAAGATATCAACTTGCATAAACGCATATGGCCATATGCTGGATGCTCGTCATATCGGTCTTCATTTGCCACTCTCATGTGGTTTGAATGGATTGTTGAACCAGATAAAAGAAAGCTATGTTACCTTAGCGCTTTTTTGGTAGGATGCCTACAGACATCTTGGAGCCCGTTAAGGAGAGAGCCAGCCCATACTCCGCCCTTGAGGATCATGGAATTGGTCTGTCAAGCTCTGACTTCCTGACCTATGATAAAATGTCTTGAAGGTGAAACACTATAGTTGACGTTTGGTTTTAAAGAGCATGCTGTGAGTCGGATTACAGCATTCTTTCAAAGCACCTGGTGTACTGCAAGGACTGTAGTTCAAAAGTATGCGTTTATTAGAATTACAAGATTGCTTTGGACCTTCGGAGATGCAGTCAGGTAAATTACATATTGGCAAAAGCGATTGATATGGTAAATGCAGCCAAATTTGACCAAGTACTTGGGCAAGAACGGTCGATTATGAAAATAATAATTTAAATCGGTGGATCAAACTCTCCAGCACAAAACTAATTTACACAATCCAAGTGGCATCAACGTGACGCAAAAAAGTTTTATTTCAACATAAAAAGACCCTGTACTAATTTTTTTCATCTTTCCACAGGTGAAGGAGAATAGTCGGAAGTCCTCCAAGGTAGTTTTTTCAGTCATTCGGTTTGTATAGTTTTTGTTTACTTCATCACCATAATTCAAGAAACATGAACTGTCTGTTTTAATCTGGCTCGGCAGGTAAAATTTCGCCACTTTAGGGTGATACCGTGGCTTGTGTTTAATAAAACAAATGACCGGAACGTGGGTTTGAAGGCAATTGGCCTAGCTCTACCATTGCTACAAAACCTCACATGTATGCCAAGCTCGGTCACTCGGTAAAAACCATGGTCTGGATGGTAAGCCAGCTAGATATCCCCTGGTCTTAGATGAGGACATTATGAGATGATAAACGAATGGTTTTCCTTCGAGTAAAAAAATGTCAGGTTGTTGATTATTCGTTTGGGGGTTTTTGTATCACCAAAGATAATCAAACAATTGTAATTTTCACATGTTGTTTACTAAAAGAAACTTGTGTAGTTTATGTGCGTCCATTCAATTAAACTTGAAATACACTGTGAAGACACACAGTGAAGACTTTTTTTCCAAATGACTTGAAAACTTTAATTTTTTCAAGAAATTTTGTTCGTGTTTGACCACGTTCAATCATAAACTAATAAATCCACCTTGTGACCGGTTATATGGAGGCTTTTTAATCTCTTACACTTCACCTAATAGGATTCCCACGAATGAATATGTCAGAAGTCGCCGAAAGTGAATGTTTCCAGGTAAAGGATAAACTTCTTTGCTGCTGATATAGTAAACCTCTGATTGAATCATTCATACATTGCACAGAGAAACTACCGTAAAAAGTACAAACTTATTTACGCCCAAAGACACACTCCGAGACTAAAAACGCCGGATTTGTTCGATTTCACGTCTAAATCCTTTTACTCGTGATTGGCATACAGCAGAGATTTGTGAAGACATGACCATGAGGGTCAGACACGCCCACAGGTACGGTGCAGCGGAGAAAAAAACACAATATGTAGCTGTGGTATTTTCAAAACGGAATGAAATAATTCTTCAATAACGAAGTGGCACAATTCTTGTTGTCCACCCAGCTACTGCTAGCAGGATTTCCGAAAAATCGGTGGACTGAAGTTTCTTCCTTGATTGAAAAAGACGACCGCCATCACTTGATAAAATTTCGTGCATCCGTTGTAGTCATGAGAAAGAAGAAGGCAGCGAACAAAGCTTGTTTTCTGTGATTGTTCATCTCGGCTAATACATCACAAATTTATATGGTAGCAGAAATCACGTGGAAAAGGTTAAGATCGGGGCTACATACATTTTAGAGAAATAGAAGTCAAAGGAAGGGGGGTTGGGTGAGGGGTAGATCAATGGGTCACGGAGTCAAAGTAAGTGAGTCAATGTCAGACAGACTTGTGGGACGAGATGTTTCAGAGGCCAGCTGGAGCCCCGATCTTAACCTTCACGTGATTTCTGCTACCATATAAATTTGTGATGTATTAGCCGAGATGAACAATCACAGAAAACAAGCTTTGTTCGCTGCCTTCTTCTTTCTCATGACTACAACGGATGCACGAAATTTTATCAAGTGATGGCGGTCGTCTTTTTCAATCAAGGAAGAAACTTCAGTCCACCGATTTTTCGGAAATCCTGCTAGCAGTAGCTGGGTGGACAACAAGAATTGTGCCACTTCGTTATTGAAGAATTATTTCATTCCGTTTTGAAAATACCACAGCTACATATTGTGTTTTTTTCTCCGCTGCACCGTACCTGTGGGCGTGTCTGACCCTCATGGTCATGTCTTCACAAATCTCTGCTGTATGCCAATCACGAGTAAAAGGATTTAGACGTGAAATCGAACAAATCCGGCGTTTTTAGTCTCGGAGTGTGTCTTTGGGCGTAAATAAGTTTGTACTTTTTACGGTAGTTTCTCTGTGCCGTGCATCCGTTTGATCTATTAGAGCTTTCATAAATACTCAAGTCGGACTTCTCCAGCGTTCTTGCAGGAAATCTATATTTGCCTAACAATTTATGTAAATGTACGAAAGATACCAATGTAGTTCACTTCGGTGACCAGAACATAACTAATGGGAAAATATTTGGCATACTTACCAAATTGGGCATATATTTTGCTTTGGATTGATCTGGGACGGAACCTTCAACCAACATTTTCCGGTACATGTTATGGTATTGCTCAAACTGCTGCTGAGTTAGACGTTTTTCGTTTTGGCCAAGGCTAGATGTGATGCAGAACAGTAAGGTAGGAAAATCAGCCATAGCAAAAATGCGAAGAATATCTTTTGAGATCATTTTCCAAACAACAAACGTAAATGACCAGGTTTTTATGCTTTCTGCCATCCACGTAGTACATTGTGTGCAGTTAGTTTGTCTACCTAATTCATAAACTAAATCAAGTTATGCATTAAGACAGCCATCGCCAATAACAATTGTGTTTGTCCCGGTAAGTTGCGTTCACAGATTGTCAGTGTTTTGTACCTACACTTAAGAGACCGTGCATTTTCTCGTCCCTCGCTTGCAAGGAAACAACTTGGTTCTCACCATAGAGTAACTCATAGACGTGGCAGAACCAAACAAAAACAAGCGACAATGAACTAACTGTTTCTGCATTGTGACTTTCAACTGCTTCGAAGACTGCGTAATCCTTGGTATTTAACCTTGACGGAAGTTCACATGAACAATTATTTCTTTCACCTGGAAGCAACCTGAGCACCCCCAGAACATCCGATCTACTCTTTTCAATTTTATCAACTAAATTATCCTCAATGGCTGTCTCTGTCTCTGTCTCTATTAACCAGACATCTTACTTTTTACAAGAAGTTAGGATAAAGTTTCCAGGTTGGTTTGATGAAATTCTTAAATAGCTCGCTAGCATCAAAAATAAAACGCCAGCAATGGTGTACCTCTTAGAATATGTTAAATCCATATCGATCAACCTTAATATTACGATCGACAAAATTGGAGTGTCCAGTTAGGTGCGTAAGGATCTCTAAGAAATTAAAATTTAAATACCGAGAAGCTTCCGTGTATAAATATATGGGTCTTGCCAGGACGGAACACGCTTGAGGCTGATGTTATCCCTCGCAGCAGATATTCAAATAACATAGAAGAAGAACTTGAAGTGACATTTTTTTCGGTGGTCCCACCAGCTCTACTAATTTCTAAATAATAAATGAAGTTGTTCGATAGCGAATTTACGCGAACCGATCTAGTACGATCGTCCTGCTTATTCGTTATTCGAGGAAATCAATCACGGGCTCTTTATCTGTTGGCAAGCCATATTGTGCGAGAATCTATCCAGTGCACGGCTTTTCTACTTGCCCCACTCCTTTTCAACTTATGACATCAACAATCTCAGAACATGCCACTATTGCTGGGGTCAGCTTGGATCTGCAGTCCAAAAGCCTTTAAAGACATAATTTTGTTTTTTTTCTGTCGATGCCGTTGTTTTCACTGTCTATGATAGCGAAAATTACGATGGTAATTAGAATAACATTAAAGGGGAAGGTGACTTATGATAGAAGAGTAGTTTTTGATTCCAGTTGGCATGTTTATGGTGCCCGCGCCTAATCTAGATAATTGCCGCCCTATGTTTCCACCGCCTAGCTACTAAGTCCTTTTCGAACTCCAATCCATTCTGGAAGGATCTAGAGTGGATATCGAATGTAAAGTCGGAGAGTCATTTTATACTCACAAACGAAAGTACTGAAATAAAGGAACTGCAAAAATAACGCGGGAGTGGAAATTTTTGTATAAGGATGTTGCATGTCAGATTTAAAATGTGATCTTAAACGGGGCTGATTTCAATCCAGTGATCAGATAGAACGGAAAAGCTATGGAAGGTGTGGAAAGACAAACACTTTACGCTGTGCCGGATGATGTTCACTTGCTGGGAACTGCATACGTTTTCTCAATTCAGTAAATATCAGTTAGCTTTCGGTTGCAACAGAAAATGAAAATAATAAAGGACTCTTCAGTCGTTCAAATGCCCGGCAAGCTTTAACTATCATAAGGATGGAAGAGGAGTCTCGAACTTTCATACAGACGTGCGGAGTTTGATTTGATCAAATATTTGAACCAGACACTTTCATGTTCACCTCGAAAACATTAGAAACCCAGACCCAAAGAGTAAAGTTGCCTTTAAGACCATGTTTAACACAAGTGAATTAATGATATTAAGTGAGATATTTTGATGATTGAAAAAATGTGGTTTGCATGGCTACATATGATCTCTGGCAATTCGTATGAAAAGAGGAATAAGATCGTCTACGCTCCTGTAGAAACCATCCCAAAGGAGTGGACCGGGTCTTATTAGTGAGATGATATTTATTTGGAGACCTGTATCATTCACATACACTTAAATCTGCCGTCTTGACCGCAATTTTAGAAGGGCTGTTTTATCATGCTGTCCATATTACGTGAAGATTTAAAACACCTTGCCAACCTTGCCACGCTCAATTGCTTATGCAAGCATAAATTGCTACTTGGATGTCGAAAAATGATTTCTGCATGAGTGATGGCTCCAGGGGATGTCACTAAGCCTCCAGTTTGCCAGTTCATCTTTGAGTATTTAACGCCTGAAATCTCGGAGTTTCAGGTTATTCGCAATGTATTGCGGCCCGATATCTGTTGGCGCTTTTCTTTTGTTCTAATTGTGTACAAAAGAGCTCTCGTTTTGTTGTTCCCGTTGTCCGTCTGTACCACCTTCCTTGTTGTGTACTGAACAAAAACTGCTCTTTGACCTTGTCATCGCACGTCTTGCCATATTGTGGCCAGCTTACCTTGAGTTGGTATGAACTTTGGGATCCCGTTTGGAATTAGCTCTTCCTAAACCGGTGGGTAGAAGCCGGTGAGAATTGAGGTTTGTGCAATTTTATTGTTCGAATAATGTATTCGTAGTATCGCATTTGTTGATAAAGCTCCTTCTGGAGTTTTCCACACAACTCAACATGGCCCAAGTGATTACTGAAAACGAATGAAATGCAAAAGTCGGATTCACTCTAGGCCGTTGGCTATTCATACCCACACTACACGTACTCCATCAGAAAGTGTATTCTGCCCAATCTAAGATAGATGACGGTCACAGGACTATTCTTCTGTACGTTGCCCATTTCCTACGGGCATATAAAGCTTCCAGATAAGGGGTCAAGTAGGTGTATTGCGAGGGACGCCGGAAGTTAGCATTCCGCCGAAGTCAGGAGACAGGTGTTCTTAATGCTTAGACAGATGAGGTCAAATAGATACAAGTGATTTTCCTCGATAGTTAAACACGAATGGCTATGTAACTGTGCCATTTAGGGACACATGGTGACCACTCATTTGTTAGGTTGAAATAGCAGCAGTTATCCATGGATATGAAGCCTAGACGCCCCCAGTTCTCCGTGTCGCTGCACAGTTTGCTGAAGTGCAGCTCAGATGGGTAGGTGAAACAATGCCATCCGAAATTTATACAAACATATACTGTGTCCAACTCATTAATATCTGTCTCACGATCTCAAAACCTCAGAGAAATAGCGTCATTCCTCTAAATTCTTTGTTGCAGTGACTATATACCACATTTATGCACAATGTTCTAAAGAGGATCATGCTGACAATGTTTTACATAGGTTTACTAAGAGAGGGAATATGAAGTAGCGCATTCTTCTTCCTTCCAGGAGGAGCCATCTTACGCCTGTCACAATGGGCGCTTCTGAGCTTGTTGGAGGCGGCCACACACTCGGAATGTCTGCCCTTATAGTGGCATAAGATCACCAAAATTTGTCGGTGGTAATATTCATGCTCGGTTCGGCCAGCTGAAGAGCATTAGTTACATCGCGACAGTACTTGGCTGGAAGTAGGATTTATAAACAGCTTTCGTCCATATTTCAAATGAAATTTCCTTCACAATCAGGATTCGGCTTATATGAAAATTTATTCTTAAACTCTAGCTTGTTGCTCCGATTTACAATTGTACGAAGCCTTCGAGTTGAAATATGAACGTCTTGGGTGAACGATGTGGAAGCAAACAAGCAGAAAAACCGAAAACCACATGTAGCTGACTGCTCCTAAATTATGCTGGGTCGAAGATGTCATGACCGAAGTAACAGCATACAGATTTAAAATACTTACCGAACAGGGATTGCATGTAAACGCTACAGGAAACCATTAAGCTTACTGGTAACCCTAGAAGAGCTACAACGAAACATCATTTCCGATTAGCCATCACTGGTAGTCACGCCCAAAACGCACGTCGTGCTGAAACTTGTGAAAAAGTTCACTACTTATTTGAAAAAAAGTAGCGTGAAACATTCATAGAAACGCTCGCTTGTAATCAAACTGTTCTCCCTAATCATCTGCACAATTTGTATGCCATGTCTAGCGAAACGACCTGCATGCTTGCTATTTCTCATAACCCAGCTCTAAAATTGCTCGGCTTCTTTTATAAGGACGGAATTTCCAAGTGCAGAGTTCTGCTACGCTGGAACCTGGAATTTTTTTCCGGAGACGGACACCATAGACAGATTGAATGCTAAGATTTCCAGAGACTCTTCTCTCTCTCGTGCCTCTCTCTCTTCACGTGCCTATCAAACATAAGCATAAGCACTTGTATTCACGAGGGGATAATAGTAGTAATAATAATAGAGATAAGCTTGGTTGAGTGAGCTATTTCGGTATCTGCTGGTCCCAACAAGAGTCACGGTTGCTCTTGAGCCTGGCTAACAATTTATATCCGTCTTGTGGCACGCGAACCGCGCCGTTCGCGAGATTGGAGCAGCATTTTCATGGTCGATCGGCTATTAGCATCCAAACCAGGTTATGGGTGCTTGACTGGCAAGCACAACAAGACGAATCATTATGTGGTGGCCCTGATCAAACTATCGGTCAAACGACGGCCTACCCGACAGAAGCCGATGACTACAGCGTCCGGTTTAAGCAAACCGTGTCACTCTTGGAATCCCATGCTGACAGTTCGCTTCCTAGTGTTGACCTTATGGCATTTACCCGAGGGTTGCATTCGGGCATCATGGCACCGGAGCAACTCCTGTCGCTTCTGGAAATCCACACCTCCACACACTTGAAAGACTGTATCCCGATGCCGTCATCCATTAACCCAGCGGATCCCGGCCAATCAAAAGCAGATCCACCGAGCCACCTACGCCGCCATCCAGACCCTATGCTACCAAAGATGGAAAGATGCAGCGTCTGCTGTGCTCGATGTGTTATGGATCCATACAACGGTTACAGCGGTCTACCTCTGGACGCCGAGCAGTATTGGAAACAGGTGCTCTCAGCTCCAAAACATGTGGATAGCCGGCCAAGTCGCATAGTAGTATCATCCGACTAAAGCTTGATCGAGACAACTACAGGAAAGGAAGTCTGCCGTACGGTCCGTTTAATGGGCAATTCGTCCCAAGGCATGTACAAGCTCATGCCCAGGTGGCTTCGCCGGTTCAATGCTAGCGTGCTCGCTGGGTATTTCAACCTACTGTTATTATCTGGGGGTTGTCCCCAAATATCTGTGTCATGCCCGTATTACCTTAGTTCCGAAGGTCCCAAATCTGACTTCACCGGATCAACTGAGACCGATCTCCGTGTCATCCATTCTTATTCGTTGTTTCCATTAGGTGCTTGCTGATCGCTGGATTCCCATATTGCAACCGCCTTCAATTCAGCTTGCACTTCTGCATTGAGACGGTTGTTTAAAAGCCACATAATCACTCTTTGGCGACTAATTCTAGCCTCAGCTTGGCTTTAACTGATATATCAAAAGCGTTTGATTCGGTTTCACATGACAATCCTTAGATCTGCCGAGGTGTTTGGAGCACCGTCGAACAGTCCTATGACAATGCTGGAGGAGTTTTGCCCAGTTCCGAAGTTCACTGCCACAAAGGTGCGAAGTAAGGAGATCAGCTCTCCCCATTATTTTTTGTCATGGCGATGGATGAGGTTCTTGAAATGTCCATGCCACAACTGGGATACGAGTTCCATGACACTTTAGTAGATGGTTTCGCCTTCGCTGACGGCTGAGTCGTGTGTGCAGAGAGAAAGAGAAGCTTGAAACTACTGTGGTCGAGTTGGGAAGAGCTGACATGAAAATAAACACCCGAAAGATGAAAATGATGGTGATTTGTGAGGATAGGAAACATCGAGCAACAGCAGTCTCAGTCGAGTAGCTCATCACTCCTCTGGGTCCGACAGATCGTAACATATTCGGGCAGTCAACCACGGACGGAACCTGTTCAACCTGCTCGATGAGGTGACATGTGCCCCGTTGAAGCCGGATCAACTAATGGAGATCACGAAGTACTACATGATACTGAGGCTGACATATTTGCTGGTACTAAGCCAAGTTCACCGAAACTCGTTCAAAAGGTTGGACAACTACATCAGGCCATCTCTTCGTGGCTGACTACGTCTACCGAAGTACACCTCGATCAGCTGCATCCACGGCGGTAAGCAACATGGGGGACTTGATATCCCAAGTCTGAGTGCAACATTCACGTTGCACCGGGGAACGCGTATGAAAAAGCTACTTTCCACTCAGTACCCAGTACAACACAATGTGGTCAACGATTCCGCATTTGGCAAGATTGTTAGGGATCTCAACCTTTTGATCCGAGCCCATGGTGCACGCGTAAACACCAAGGAAGAGCTGGTGGCTGCTTAGGGTGATAGTCTGCACATCAGCGTTGACGGTCGCGGTTCACGAGACTTGGTCGCTTCGCCTCTCTCGAATCGATGGACTCTATTTCCAGAACGAGTGTTTCCTAGGATATTTATCCGCGGTATCCAGCTCCGATGCAACCTGCTCAGGATGAGATTTAGAATCGCTCGGCGTGGTCATGGTGGTCAGACGATCTTATGTCGTGGAAACTGTGACCAACCGGAGAGTTTGGTGCATATTTTGCAATCCTTCTGGATCACGCATGACGCCAGATGTGCTCAGCATAATCGGGCTGCAAGGGAACTCGCAAAGCGTCTCCGTCGACTGGGATAAACCGTCTTCGAGGAGTTGAGAGCATCTACTTCGACGTCCTTGATCAGAAGTTACCTAATCGCTGTTCGAGATCACCGAGCAACTGTAATAGACGTCAGTATAGTCTCGGATGGGCGTGGAGTGACTGTGTGGAATAAGAAGTGGCATAAGTATGATGCTGATGAATATTCCCTCGCCATAATCTCAGTATTACGTGCAATCGGTTGTGATGTCGACTTTTTAGTTCACTAACCGATGATCATCTCTTATCGAGGGATCTGCTTTCTTCAATCCGCTAAGGCTGTTATTGGACTGGGACTTCCTAAGCTCGCAGTCAGTGACTTGTGTTTGCTTGCTATTGTGGGCTCTCTGCGTACCTGCGACATATTTATGCGTGGCACATGTCGTTGAATGTACATTTTTGCCATTTAATCTCACACCAGGCCCAGTATGACGGGCAAGTTTTGCCTGATGTGTGAGTCTTGACTGTGCTAGCGCTTACCGCGCCTTGAAGAGCATTCAGCACTTTTGTCCTTTCTTCGTTTATTGGTCTTTAGACGCGTATTTCTGTACCAGAACCTTTGCATACGTTGGGATTCATCTCATCTGACTGGAATTGTTCTTGGCATGACTTCGAATGAGACGTTTCTGTCTTTTATCTCACATTTTCTTGTTATGCTTTCGCATTCATCGCCTGCATTCACTCTTTATCCTTGTGAACATGCTCTTCCAAAATGAACGAAAACATAAAATAATATTCAAAAACTGAAAATAAAAAAATAAAAAAATAAAAATAAACATATATAAACGTATAAAAAGTCTATTCAGCACTGTTCACCTGTGCACATATTATTAGAAATAAACTAAGTTCTTCGGCACAGTGTGGAGCCCCTACAATAGAAAATATGATTCCGTATCCTAGGTTATGTTTGGGTCATATCGACTGTATTCTCGACGATAGATTCCAGAAAGTCGTTCCACTGTATCATGTTGCTATGTGAATTCCAGTTCTCTGGTAACATGAATTTCCAATGTACTGGTCAAGAGGATACGTTACAAAAAACGAGCTGAATTCGCCACTTTCATTGTAATCTTACTACCAGAGGACTTACCCATCCTTTCTGTCTTCATTGGAGGGTTACCAGGAGTTCTTTTTACGTTCACCATCGGCATGAAAAGCGACCTGGAAATTGTTCGGAATGAGTCGGTTTGCGGAAGCGAGTCATTTTGAGACCTGTCAGACTGGTTCAACGTGGTGGGGAAATGAAGCAGGTGGCCAGGTCACTTGACGACTCCCATCCCATAGCTATAAGTTTCGTCAACATAAATCAACAAACACGCGTCAGCAAAAGAACTGGTTCATGATCTCTTTATCTAGATGTCAGATTTGATTTTCTCCTTACTTAACATAGTTTGGCGGCAAATGCTGCTCCACTTATTCGATTGCACAAAGTCAACGAAATCGGTATTGCTTAGAAGCTGTTGGATTATGGCGCCATTCTAACAGGCAACAACTTAGTTTGGGGTGCCCCAAGTTGGGAAAGGTCTCGGTTCTGTTTAGCTTCTTGAGCTAAAGTTCCTTGACAAAATCAAATCAGTGAGATTCCTAATAACCCTTTCCGGAACTTTTGCGATTCTTAATTTCGGGATAGTTGTGTGATAGATTATTGGTCGAATGGAAATCAATTCCTAAATTTTAGTCCATTAAATATAGGCAGATGGTCGCTTCAAGAGCAGACGGACCGATGAATCTTCGCTCTGGTCTTTCGTGTATACGCCTCCCTAAGACTTGGATTTATTCAAAACAGCATCTGAATTATTATTAGCTACAGGTTCATCCGGCCTATTATGAAGACGTTCAAGCACCTTACTAAAGTAATCTCTTTGAGAGACACCTTTGTAAAAAGCATACAGAACTAGCGTTTCCTAGAGTAGATTTTCCAGGTTCAAACTGCAGCCAGATATACAAGTTAGAATTGGAACTTGATCAGAAGAAGACCAATATTCGCTATAAAAAAGTCTCGGAATCACTGGTGCAACGACAACGAAACGATAGATGTGAACGTATGATAACTTTCCAATAACTCTTTGACATTCTAAATGACATTCATCTACTGTCAGGTGAAGAACCACATCTATTTTTTTATTGAGAACACGTTGAATATTTAGCGTTGCTCAATTGAGTGTTTCTGTAGAAATACTGCCAGAGTATTTGTACTTGTTAGTGAAACCCAGTTTCTGTGACGTTCTTTGTACTGTCCGTCTGGTATTACTCCCCGTTTATAATTAATTTTCAAGAAACAGGAGAAAAGTAAGTACTGACCAGTCCGAACCTAGTTGCAATAGTTTGAACTTTGAAAGTCATCCGGAATATATACGTTCCGGAGTGTTTTCTGGTCGCTTCTTCATGTTTTACGCCCAGCTTGATGCTAGGAGTGTGGTTGTTGAGTAACATTTGGTTTTCTGTTTCGTATGGAGATGCAACAGTTGTCAACATGTTATTTGCCCACCTAACTTATATAGTTGACCTCATTATGAAAAATCTCGTCATCTTCTCCAGACTGACCATAAAAAATTCCTTTTAAAACCGCTATTAGCGAAATTTCCCTACCCATCGCTTAAATGTGTCGATAGCAGGAGACTTGAGGTCTGCTACATCTACAGCTAGCTCTTGATGTTTGTGACAGTTAACGTCCTTCAGAGAGTTTAGCATATATTCTGACGGCGGGTGTCAGACGAACATATCCAAGTTAGAATATTCCAGCAGAATCGATTCGAAATTAACACACACTCTAGCATGGTGTAGCGCACGTAGCTCCAACTGGAATAGGCATCCACTGTCGGAGGTTATCAACAGATTTGTGATAGTGCACAACCCAAAGGAAACCAACGCTGAAAGTAAAATGGTTAGTACTATCTGGCTGGCAACTTAATCAGGATAATCGTATTGTTAATTTGAACCCCGGCTACTCTTAAGTGTCACCTATATATGAGTGTGTTTCACCTAACCGGAAAGTCAACGAAATGCAAACAGCATACAACATGTGTCTTCTCACTGGATTGCGTATTTGCAGAAAACTGTGCGATTTAGAAAGCAGAGACATGAAAATGTAGACATGTTGATCGACAACCAGCTAAACCTGTTAGGTATTATAAAGTTCGTGAGACCAAATTACGTTCCAAAACAGCCATTGCATTGGTGGCTAGAAAATGGATTGTGAGCAAGAAACGGTGAAGACTAAGAATGGAACCGAAAAAACATGGATTTTAACTCCAAATCCTAGAACAAGGATGTCCCTACAAGAGGTACTCACTGAAAGCCGCAGGCTCAGTGCAGTCCAAACCCAACGTCTCTCGATAGTTACACAAAGGCAAAATAATCGATGAGTGGCGTTGAGGGACACAGAAGTATATTTGGATATATGGATGCAGCTGCATGAGTAGGGCCGGACTTGCAAGACGCCGGCGTACTAATAATTGTCCATCCGCGAATCAGTGATGAGCAGGTATAGATAAGTTTCTATAAATTTTCAAAAATGATTCTACTACGCACTAAACACACCATCTGTTCATTAATTAGGGCCTCAGCCGATTGTGCCTAGTTTATGTGAGTTGCCTGTTCGATGCCAGTGATGTTATACCGAAGAATAAAAGTACCGGCGGACAACTTCAATATTACCTTGCCTACTCCGCCATTAGTGACCATTGTTGTGCCGTCAGGCTTAAACCAACTGATGGCGCTTATCAGGCCTCCACATTTTCAGCCACCGATCTTATTCATACCGTTCTGAGTAGATCAGGCATTGTAGCCAATCCCACTGGACACAGCCCGTTGTTGTTGTCCCAGCTATGTGCAAGCACTCAGTGCTGTTTACCATTTTCTAACTACTACTATGTTTATGTTAGAAGAGAAGTCTCTAACACACGAAGCGTCTAGCAGATTTTACTTCTAGCAATCAACTTCAACAAACAACAGATATTTTCCTGATGTGTGGAATGTGCGAAATTCGCTGACATCCACGGTTTATTTTCTACTGAGCACTAGTTAAGGGTCGTTCCTGTTCTGCCTGGTGTAGACTGACAGGAGTGTGGGGCACGCGGGGGCGTGGACCGCTTTATCATATCAGACAAACGGGCTCACGATGGTCTCGGAAGCAAATTTTCACAAACAGTAATAAAATCAGCATCAAATTATTCTATGTAGATACGGTGCAGGCGTGGTCCCTTTGTCGTTCGTTCGTAAACAGACCAATAACGTAGTTGAGGAATGATTAACTGCTCATTTATTCCCATATGGGTACTCAAGCAGTGTGTGTGCTAAATATACACGTGTTGGAATTGAGTTTCCCCCACGCTTTAGTTTGGTAGTCCACTGCAATACGGAGAAATCAGAAAGTGGGGACTGATATTTGTGGGCTAATATCTTATCACGCCGTGCGTGCGAACTTCAAGTTAAACCGTAACCTTACTTCACAAAAACTGGCTGATGAAACCAACTTTTGAAACAGCGAAACAGGGCATGTGAATGAAAGACGCCTTCAGAATTGTCATGGTGCATTCATTGTGTGATTTATGCACAATTTTAGTTAGCTTCCAAGGTAATAAATCTTTCAAAAACATTCTTACAACGGTATTCCCAAAATAACCACACTTCTAATTCGCCTGATTTGTTTTTAAGTTTGATGCTACTGAAACGTCATTTACAGCCATTCAGTTGGTTGAAACTAAAAGATACATTTTGAGTCCAGTAAGCTAGCTTGTAACTGCGAACGTTTTGTGGAAAATTTCATGTTCTATTGAAGCTTGTTTGGCTTCCACAACTATTTTATACGATTGAGTAAAACAGGTCCTAAATATATCCAACACATCATCCCCTCCCCTCGGGAACTAGCATCTCTCCAATTCCTGTTGTTCAAATTTGAGGTATGAAACTTGGAACAAATTTGTCTCGTCACTTAGTACGGTATCGAAATAATTGCCAAAATCAAGAAAAACTGGCTATTAATAAGAAACTAAACAGAAAATAGATACTTAAATTAAACGATTTTATCTACTTGCCAATTGCTTCCCAGAACACTCTGAATGGCACTATATACCTTCAGGAGCCAAGCTGTTATTCGAAGTTGTGTGCTAGATCAGGTGAAGTTCAATCACCAATCAGTTAAAACTTATAGTCCTGATATTCTCGGATAGGTTATGCGATACGCCCACTACTGTGTGAATCAATCTCAGCATTCCAAGACGGTTGGTTCTAAGGAGAAAAGGCGAGCAACTATTGACCACGGACAGAAGAGCGATATATCCGTTCAAATTCGCACCCATAGAGAACACTAAAACTGTGACATACTGTCTTGAAAGAACAAAGCACGTGGCTCTCATACAGTTCGCATAAGTGTGCCAGTGTTCGAAGGAACAATAAATCTTCTACTATCCCTGGTGATGGTGGAACCGTAGAGGAGTGAATACCTCTACTAATGCCACTAAAATTTACAGTAAGCCCCTAATCAGTATACTTGATCTTTGGTCGTGGCTCATCCGCGATTAGAAAAAAGGAAAGACACTGAACACCATGACTCTTCAATGAGTCGACGTGTGTTGTAACTATATGTTACCTACAAATACGACAATTTCGTCTTAGTGGCCTACTCCAGATGACCGTTCTCTTGTCTCGTGACGCGCAAACAAGCGTCACAATCAGCAGGAAATGCTCTGAAATCAGCAGTAATAAGAGTAAATATGAAACATCTGTGGTTGATTTACTTCTTTTCTCAACAAGCTACTAATTAAAGGAAAAAGACCTTCATTGCGGAGTTGCTTACTAGAAACACTAACTGAGCAGTTACAGACTATTGGGCAGGGAAGCAAAACTCTCATATGCATCTTGTTTACAAAAACTGAATATCCATATTCTCCTTGAAAGCGTCTTTGTAAACTTTCCTGGATATTCACTGACCGTTATTCAGATGCAAGCGAGTGCTACAAAGCGAATGCACAAATTCCGTAATGGATCTCACTTTTGAAGAGACACGAAGCGGATTTACGAGAAAACATACCACTCACACGCCTCATCAGTAGTATCCACTGTTGCACTGATATTATTAGGCGTATCGGATCTGATGTAAATATATCCTCTACAGACAAACGATCATTTGCACAGTCTTCATTTGTTCTTATTCTTGGCTATGTATTGACCATGGTGTCTTCAATTTCAGATCACTACCCTCGTTGATCTTTTAAATGGGAAATTAACACGTTCGTTTCATGCATGTAGAAGTAATCATTCACCCTCCATTGATTACGCTGTCCGTTTTCGGATTTTCCGAAATTACATGGGGTTTCTGATAAAACAAAATCAGTCAAAATCATACCCCAGCACATTTTCTCAGTTTTATCCTTCGAATTCAAGAGTGTTTTTATTGGTTTTCGAAGGATTATTCGGCAAGCGAAGCTAAACGATACACCACAGTAGCTAAAGACATTCTATTTATATCAAAGTTCTGTGGTGGTAGACTGTGCTTGTTAGTCAAATTTATGGCTGGGAGAAGCACGGAGTCATTTTTTCATTCGGTTCACAGCTGACCCTAGACATCGCGAAAGCCGGCGAGTTGTGTACATAATCTGAGTATTAACGAGAGACAGCCAGATAAGGACGTACGTGCCTGCCTCAGGTCACGACGATAGCATTTATTCATCTCAGTGAGAGCTTTAAATAATGCAACCAACTACAAGGATTCATAGCTCTGAAGATATCGGCTGATATCACATTCCCAAGATGCTATTTTAGTAGTGGTACAGCGTACTCAACCATATGATATAGTTCGTTTCTCACTATTTGGCGTGGACTGCACGACTAAAACTAGTCTTTGAAGACGAATACTCGGCGGCATAAGAGGCAAACTTTCATGAAATCTCGACAACGCTCGTTGCAGTAGCGGGAACATTGACAGAGCTGTGAAACCGTTTTCTACCGAGATTTCTCAGAGCCCATTTAACGCACTGTGGATGTCATGGAAAGCACAAAGATGGCCGACAAACCCCGTTTTGTTTGATCGCTCATCTTCGCATGTACATCACAGATTTTAGACACTAGACACCCATCAGATTACGTAGTTTCACAGATGCAGTTGTACATGGAAGTGAATGAATCAACTTAAGACCAGTCTAAGTGTAGTGGACAGAAAGTACAGGTATAATGACCGCACAGAATGGTAATAGTTTCCTGCTGTCTAAAGTCACAGGCATCTTCAGTTGCATTGGTGAGAATTAAGTTTGAGCATACCGGTGCAGTGTCAACGATAAACGAATGTTCATTAAACCTTGGATCCACAAACCCGCTGACAAACTGGAATAATTCTTTTAGGCGATGTGCTAATATTCCCCTTTAGATTGGTTTCAAGAAGAGAGGGAGCCGTTTGCTAATCGAGAATTGAGGATCGGACAAGGTGGAAGCACTTTTTTGAATGCCATGCATTCGGGTTATTTCTGAACCNCCGCTGAGTTAACATGTCAGGAATTGTGAACGTGTGTGGTTGTTGCTTGACTTATACGCAGTAGTGTTTTGAACAACGATTTTAATGGATTGTGTTGCTCGGTTTCCGTGCTCTTAAAGTTACCTTTGCAGATAAGGTGGCTTTCGGCTGGTTAACCCGGTTAATTTCATAGATCAAGACTACGTAGGCTACGCTTTTCGGCTTACGTGTTGAGAAGTAACTGCTCGTCTCCGAAAATGTCGAAGCATCAACATGCTGCCTTTTAAGATTCCTTTTAATATTCGTTTATAACTGAGCGGGGTCGAATTTAGTTGCCCCACAATTTGTTCTGGGAATAACTTGCCACTAAGAATGAGTCTCTTCACAGCAAAATTTAGGGCCTTTGAATTCTAAGCACACGAATCCTTAGGTCTCACGACCTCGGCCAGACAAGAGAGGGCGGAATTTCTGATCAATATATACACGTTCATGATTCAGCCATCAGATGATGAGCAGCTGCCAACGCTGAACTGATGATGCGATTTCATGCAACGTATACCAGCAGTAACACAGTATCATAGATGTATGTAGTGTGAACTTGGATGGACACATCAGGAGGGACTGCTGATGGAGCAGCTGATTCATCTGATATGCTACTGACATTCAACAGCACTGTGTGATTCATGCAAACAGATTGATAAATGGAACAAAATTTTATTGATGATGGGCTATAAGCATGGAAACATCATGTAAAACTGACCAAAGTCTCAGTTTGACAGACTCCATATTCGTACCATAATGAAGACTCACTCAAATAAGCCTCGTGCTCTGTGTTATTACATACTTATCGTGGAAAAACTCATAAAAAAGTCCCGCGAGAGAATCGTTGCTTGAGAGAATCATTCTTTTGGAGGGCAGATCCATTAGAAACAGAAATGGCGCGGTTGTTCACTTCCGGAGAGCTCTTTCTAAGAAGAGTAAGCACCTACTGATCGGTTCTTCGCCGCCCCGAAAGGGACTACACCGTGGAAATGTCAATTATGCTTGACTCAGATTTACTAATCTATGGTCGTGAGACCCTGATCTGGTGAATTGTAACTATGGTACACGGGCGTAAATACTTTGGGCCATCCACACATTTGTGATGTAACGTAACCAGATGGAAAGGGATTTTCAAACTCGTTCCTGTTTACAAAATATTTCCGGATGACTAGTTGGAAAGATTTCTACTGGCACTTCCGACCATTTGGGCTAAATCACGTTTGTTTAGACTATTTTGGCGCCATAATCAGTGTATTTTCATACCACCAGTTCAGACCGTTCGTAAAATGTTGAAATAAGAAAGTGAAAGCTTCACTGTGTGGCCTAAATTTCACACATGCATCCACAACCACTCTTTAGTCCATGCAAGTGAACCCGAACTGCAGGAAATTGGCGAAATACTCTCAGTTGAAAGCCACTTTGATTTTGGGAGACCTATCTGAACCTCTCATTTACGATGCTTTTCAACAAATAAACATACTTACTTGCCTGGGGAGATGAACTCTGTCAAAAAGTGTTCAGTTTCACCTGAACGACAATTATCATAGGCACAACAACTAATTATAGATCTATTGATTCCAGAATTAACCTAGCATCTGGCATGCATTCACGCACAAATAGGGATCAACTTATGATAGCGGCCACACGCATCAAAGCACGTGTGCATACACAGGCCCCAAGATTACGCACACAACACTCTCGATCTGATGTAATTGCCCAAGCATACACTGATTTTCGGATTGAATCTGAAAAATTTGGTGCGCACACAAACACAAACACACACGCACACGCACACGAGGACCATAATTTGAGCTGATGGGAGTAGAGTGAGGATAGCAGCTTGACAGCTAGACTGGAAAACATTTAACATACATATGAGCGAGGCAGCAAGCTGGGGCGGTAGCAGCTGCAGCAAATGGAAGAAAGCGTACAATCAGCTAACAAACTGGGATTCATCGATCCACGGCAGGGAGTGTTGAAGCTGATACTGAGGTATGTCAACGAATTCTGCTCGTAAACAACTAAGTTTGCTTCATAACACGGATCACTCGATGAAAGCTTTGCAACTTTGCGAAAACATTAGATGGACACTAACCTTATTTGAACGGGCACAAGGGTTTCCTATCGACCATACGCAAAATGCGGATTTGTTTGGGCAATAAACAACAAATCTGATTGACGGCACATATCGACAGTAGCAGAACGTGCACAGATTGCAACCTCGAAGGACACAACGACGACTGGGAAAGACCAGGACTAAAAAAGCAGAAAGCCAGAATGTACCTGACATTCTATGCATCAATGAAACTGATGCAGCGTATAACGACTTGCTTTTATCCAACAGCCATTTGTTGTATGTTTTTTTTAGTGAGGACATCCACGATCAGCGGATGCGTGAAGCTATTGGACTATCTTCAGCCGATATAATGATTTTTCCCTCCCAATGGCCATTCAGTTCAGTGTACCTCTTAATGGTTTTATTTCGCAAGTTCGTTTCTATTTTCGCCGCAAATCTGCTGAGAGGCTTTAGAAACGTACGTATACGTGTGGGGTGGCTGTAGAGGAAAACAGACCGGATACGGTTCGGCGCCTTTACTGTTCCAATTCACTTTTTCAGCATGAGATGCGCAGCGAAGGTAAATATGGCCTGGAGTGTGCTAGCTTAGGAAGGCACACATGTGAAACAATGAACCTATCCGCAACCGTCCCTAGAATCGCGCAACATTATTTTGATGTGGCCAGATGCTACTTATTTCCATGATTAAACATTAGAATACGTCACAGGTTTTTGACAGATACAATTATCTCCTGTTGGTTAGTAGACATTTACTTCAGTTAGAGCTCGTTAATCATTTTTGCCGACTTTACAGCCTGTGGATATTTTGAAATGTTTTCCTATTACCTACGACAAAAAAAGGAAAACAGTGCCTAAGATACTTTCATAATGAAATTTCCTGTAACCGCACTCCCTTTAAATGAGAGTTCGTGGAGTGTACTGCTTCCATCCCCTGGTGCCAATGGCCGGCCTAGTTTCCGGACCTGTAATTGTGTGCCATTCAGTATTCGTCGGCACATTTGTTGTGAGTTGGTACCGGCAAGAGTAAATCAGCGTCCGTTTTACGCTCGCCGTTTGCACAACTATTTTTCAATGATGGAGTAATGCATGTTTATAGTTACATTATACGAGCAACTACACTTGTTATGAAGCAACCGAAATAGTTCTCGCGGTTTTTTTTTCACTGACAAGACGAAGCAGACCTGAAAGCGCGCAGACCAGTGCGCGCAGTATCCAAGACTAGCGGAAGGCAAATACCACTGTCGAAACATGAGAACAAATGAAGCATCAGTCTCCACCCACATTGCCTATTTTACGACATCCCGATTTATCATAGAGATATTCTGAAAAAAATCTACTTGCAATCAGGCCGCCATAGTCCCTGGATAAAAAGTTGAAGAGACCTCTGTGATGTTGAAAGTCGCCAAAAGAGCAGTGTTCACCATTTTAAACTCTGTTTAATGAACAGCACAATCCTCGAGATAACTTAACTGCTTCGACTGACGTTGAGTCACTGTAAAATTCCGGTCTCGTCGTCCTAAAAGTTGTATCAAAACTTCAAAGGAAAACTGCTTTCCCGGCGTGATAACGTTTTATTGGTAGACATTAACACGCCCTTGAAAATGGAGGAAGCCAAAAACAAAGCTGAATAACTAGTATACTGTCAATTTTTCTACATTTCCCAAGTTGAGAAGGACAATACAGTTTAATGCAAGCCAGCTGAGAAAGCTTCAATCACTTCATAACCGAAAATGGGCAGTATGGTTACCCCTGACCAACTGGACTGCGTCCCATCATTTTTCCCAGTAGATTGTATTGTCTTATGAACTCGCATATCCATAATTCGCTATACTTAATCGTATAAGTAAATCGTTCTTTGCTGTGGGGCTTGTTTTCCTGATGACTAATCATCATTAAAAGATCAAGAAAACGTCTCCAACCAAACAAGCATGTTACAGGTAGATTTACTGAGTAAGCAAATTAATGTGACGACGTGAAACCCAATACCTCGGTTCAGGTGGAAATAATTCTTACATTTTGCTGACAAATAAATGAATGAATAAAACGCTTTTTGTAAGTCCCAAAGATAAACGTGACAAGTGAACAATCCAGAGTATCAGTCTTGGTTGGGCCCAGTGAATTTTCATGAATTTACACAAATCTAACCTAAAATGGCAGTTGAAGAACTCGCTTATATCAGACTGCTCGAACAGGAGAATTCAAGTCCTCAGTGATTTTTTTCTTGTAGTGTCCACAGGCTGAGTTTTTCAAGCTGCATTTTAGGATAAAATATTCACGGACAGAAAAAGAGCGACCGGAAAATATCCCGAGTAGCTCCTTTCTACTTTGAGGAATTCTATATAGGGCAGAGTTTCGAAGCCAATTCCGCGCAATATTCGTAAATATGCAAATCTTATGTCCTTCTGTGGTAATTGCACTTACAGAAGCAGCAAGTTTTACTTGTCTGGGGAGTTCATGCTTCAAATATTTTCACTTATAAGAACCCTTATCCGCATTCAAATTCAGAGCACCATAGAGTTTATTGGGTCAGCAAAAATGTGTTCTAATCGTCAATAATGTTTAGGCAAAAACAAGATTCCATTGTTGATTTCCTCTTTAAAAGTGACGTAGGTCTGTGCTTAACAACGCATTATTATTAAACAACAAAAAATTTCAATAAAAAACTAATGTTTTTCCATCAGTGGGAATGAGCAGTATGATTCTGGCCGATATGGCAGCATGTCATTACCGTTTGCGCGCTTGCATCGGCAATCAACCAACCTACTCTTATTGGTTCTAATCCCAAGTTTTGGCTCAGCCTTAATCAATGGATCTCTAGCCTTACTGGAAGTTCCATTTTTAATTTCCATCGTGTCTTCTGTTGTAGTTAGCTCAAAGACAACGGGATGAAGTTGCACAGCAGTCGCATCAACGTCAAAGGCATGATGATATGCGGAAAATATCAGGTAACTTTGCCTGTCTGCTGTGGTCTTCTGCACTCATTGGACATGCTGACAATCACAGATGTCGTGGGGACACAACAGCCAGTCTGGATTCTAAAAATACAACCAGAAGCAAAAAGTTCTAAAAGTTAGTTTATATGACGCAGAGTTTTGAGTTTGCTGTAAAGACCTCGACAACCCACCAAAGTTTTTTTCATAATTCGGGCTCGTCGACAATAAATTGTGGGCGGTAGGGGAAATATACCAGAGTTAACGTTGGTGCCCACTTATTTTATGAACGAATCTTTTGTTGACTCAAAACTCACGTATTTGTTCACCAAAAACATCTGAAAGAAACATGCTCTTTTTTGTCATTATTAGGCCGAACCTATAGAACACTACCAAGTTAGTGGTTCGTGAAAACTTTCCAGAGTAACACCTTGTCTTGAACAAAATTCCGACAAATGAGTTGGACTTTGACTTGAATTCAGCGAGCATGGAAGCAAACCGGCGAAAACTGGTAATTTATATGAGCACTAAGCGAAGACAAACAGATGGTTGTGAAATGTGAAGATGAATGCAGAGGGAAGTGTACCGGAGGACCTCAAATTACGCCTAACTTTCACCAGAAGAAATTTTTCCGGAAAAGTTAAACCCTGACGGTGGAATCTTTGTCTTGTTAGGGAGGCTTGGGAGATAATTCAGTAACCATTTACACGTCTGTGCAACTCAGCTGTGCAACTCAATATGTATTCTCTTTTAAACGAAGCGATTGGGACAACCACAGCTTTCCCTCCCGTGTGAACCTGGGCGACCTAGGATTCCTCGGCAAAATGCACAATGATCTACATTAAAACTCAGAGCAATTTCTGTTGAAGTAGCTCTTTAGAATCTAAAAATGACGTATGGTCTGCTGTTCGGGCGACATTTAATACTAAAATATGTCGAAATAGTGGTGGATTGGGTGCGCTTATTAGTTCTTGGCTGTTCATCTGTACTCCGAGCCTGGCAGTGAGCTTACTTACATTTCACCACCAAACGAGGTGATATCATCAGTGAGCTTTAGGGCAGATAGTTCCCCCTTATCTGCTTACGTTTATATAAATCTAAAACAGCACCTGGAATCATTTGACGTGATAAGCTAGTTGAAGGAAACTTACTTGTAAGTACTTTGGTCTGCTTACCACATGTAGTTTTTATATTTAGTGTAACTAGCCCCTTGAGTATCTTTGTTCTTGCATGTCTGGTTGCTTCTATGGTTAGCCCGATTGCCATAGGGTTGCAATGTGATTTTTGACCTTTGTTTCGACTGCCTGTTCCGTGTTACTGTAGTCTGGTTTTTAGACTTGATTGGTTTTCCTTTAAAAATGAATGGTATCCTTACGTCTGACCAATTGATCAGATGCTCTAAGTTAAGCCCTTTGAAGTATTAGTTAGAGGCATGTTCTTGTCAGAATGACTGGGTCCTCAGACTCGGGCTCTCCCGTTTCCCCTACGGAATTTCTTGTGTTGTCTTAAACAGCTTTATGACTCGAAGATCAAATGGATGAGTTTCATTGCCTTTTGTCCGTTCGTCAAAATTCTAGCGTTGAATTTTGTGTACAGAACTGTTCCCCATCAGTATATTCAGTTTTATTTATGATTTCGACAGTGCCCTCTACATGGTGATTGCATGTTTGTAGGCCACCTACGTACAGTGCCTTCTATTGCGGAGGCTTTGCATTCATTTTAGTGACCTTACTTTAAGGGAGT
Source organism: Opisthorchis viverrini (assembly GCF_000715545.1). NCBI lineage: Eukaryota > Metazoa > Platyhelminthes > Trematoda > Opisthorchiida > Opisthorchiidae > Opisthorchis > Opisthorchis viverrini. The sequence goes on from NW_008751680.1 coordinate 1,452,106, forward strand.
GTCACGGATGTGAAGCACAGACTAGGACAAGTTTTCTTGTAGATCGGTCATTCCTGTTGCTTCTCAAGATTTTAAAGATGCCATCGGTTTCGTCGAACGATGGATGACGCATTATTTTTTGGTCAGAGTTAAGCACTGCTCTCATCTGATGTTCATGTCAATCCGAAAATATCCATAGAGTTGTGGTCCTTCCGTTGACCCATCGTTTTGAAGGCGAACAACAGTTTGACTTACAAGTGATCTTGTATTCCACTGATAGAACGAAAAGGCCACCATGATCTACTTGTGGTGATTTACGAACCTCCAAGGTTTACTTTTATTTGTGCTTGTCATTGTTATGTTTGTCACTCAAGTATGATATCCAGTGAAGTGCTGCATGCACATTTGATAGCTGCAACCACAATCTGTTTCTGTGTTCGGTGCCTTCTTGCTCCGATCTTTGCAGTGCGCTTAAACCGATTTGGGTGGAACCACATCTGTTTCTGTGTACGGTGCCTTCTTGCTCCGATCTTTGCAGTGCGCTTAAACCGATTTGGCTTCTCCAGCAATTTATCCAGTCAATTAGATTTCGCGTGCCGAATAGATGCGTCAATGTGTCAATGCCAATTGGGTGCCGAGATTTCGTGAAAAGATTAACGTGTAGGTTGATGGCATGGTTGTTTCTTGTGAAAATATGCAAATTTGCCAATAGATGTAACCGTTGTGTGGGATTAGATGGACAGCAACCACAAACCGGCAACCACTTTCCTCCTTCCCCATCGGAATGCTGCTCATATCCCGACAAGCATAATGGCATAAATTAAACTGTTTGTACGGGTTATGATAACCAACTGAGGTACGCGGCTTCTAAGTCCAGGGACTGAAAATCAATTTTGATAACACCGAACTAAATCAGGTAATAGGCACGGTGTCCATATCCTAATAACCGTAACGTTTCCACAAAACTGTTCACAGTTGAATAAATTAGCAACTATTGACTTCAGATCTAACGTGCAGCCGAACTACTGCTAGCAGTTATCGATATACAAACAAATGGATAGATTTTTCTCACTTGCGACAGCTGTGAATGAAACAAAACACCAAATTACTTTATGCCTCATGGGAATTATGAGTGGTGTAAATGAAATATTAGCGCCATGGAAAACCGAACAGTTGAAGTGGCATATAGTGAAACCTGCTGGCGCGTAACACAAACAAGCATTTTCTAAATTGAGTTCATCCACAGGAATCAAAAAAAGACAATGAAATGCATGATTCCACTTTTATCAGATAAATTCCTTCAGTAACGACTTGTTAAGTGTCAAATGTTTCACTTGAATTGATGGTTACCAAGATATACTCTTGACTATTCACTGGCTGTAAGATAGTTACGTGGGGTAAAAATCTGGTTAGAAGGAGATTTACATTAAATTTGAAACTCCAGTTGTTCAAACAGGTTCAACATTGTGTCGGGCTGTGATCAACAGTCCAAAATCGTTAATCCAATTGACAAATTTTCAAACTGAGACTTTCACCCGATTCGTTTCAAACAGAACTTTGGGTTCAATCACACCTAGCGCATTGTACTTAAAAACCCATAGTTTCTTACTAGTCAGGTCCTCTTTGAACATCTATGAGCATTTAAAATTCCGATTATTCGCTGATCGTCAAACGTTTACTCAAAGACGGTATTAGCTAAGAAATGATCAGGCTTTAAAAATAGGCTTTTTAGAAGGGAATTCTCTCACTTTACCTCTCAAAACCAGTCCTTGGATTTGAGGTCAAGTAGACCATCAGAACGTATCGACTAACAAATTACAAAATGCAAGTCTAGAAGCCAAGAAGTGGGTTACATCTGGTAGGGAGTTAAATTTCAACCGGAACTCTCATTTCTAGTCCATTCAAGTTGATTCATAGTTACTAGACGACTTTTCTATTCACTTCTGGATTATTACTATCATAAACTTCTTACCAGTAAAATTAACTTAATGTGCTTTTATGTAAGCGCAGAACATATTCATCTAGAGAGATCCGGCTTGCTAGAGGAATGTGGATTTGATACGCACCAGTCCGTAAAGGAAATAATATCGAACAGCGAATAAAGAATGTGACGTCAGCAGCTCCGTAGCCCAAAGACGGATCACTGGATGGTGAACGCTGTTAACAAGCCAATGTACCGGCTTCTTCCTACTTGGACATATAAGGAGAGTAACTTACATAACTGATCGATCGTCTATAAAAGACTGGTTCCATCAGTGTCTCAGTTCTAGCTGAGGAATCTGAAGCGAGTGTCTAGATCTCCTTGCTTACCATTGTTTGCTCCACAAACTCAAAGAGATCCGAATATTTCAGTCGCTCTGTTTTGAAAAACCGAAGGCCTATTATTCACATACATTTGTCATTCTTTTGTTCAGTCTGGTTCAGTGACGTTAAATACGTGTTTCCACACAACAGGCCGGGTGAAAATAGTAATTGGCTTGAAGTTTCAAAAATCACCGAATTTCTTCACCAAGAATACTCCAAACGCATCCCGAAAATAGCTTTCGTTGAAACACACACGCTATCGGCGTTCTGTTCAAACAACCGCAAAGATCATCGGATGAAATCCTATAATTTAACATTCAAATGAACAGAAACTTGTTATCTCCGGAAGGTGATTCGGTGCGGTGAGGGTTTTGATTTAACATCCATCATTGGATCGCAGTGACCTTGAAACCAAAATATCATCGTTTAAAACAAACGCCTTTGATATACGTAGCAAGCATCAGATAAGCACTTGCGTTCAGGCGCATACATGTGAAAGTATTTTACTGCCTGTTGGTTCCACTGACTTTCTATTGGCAACGATATCAGTAACCATATGGTTGGGGAAATGCTACAAAAACTGCTAGGAAATCTTTCACGGAGACTAGGAGCAAATTAAAAGAGCCACACTGCACTTGGTCAGTTAAGTTATTTTTTATCTAGACGATTTTGCATAGATTTTATGAGCGCGCACCAATGGAATTCGGCGTTCCGACTGCTTGGAGCATTCAGTATTTGTGTACATCAATAACGAATACTCGCTGGTATCACATCAGGACAGTGCTGTGCGATGGTACTCTCGTTACCTGGATAAACCCCAATACGCACCACAGAACAAAATTATTCATCCTAAGGATACATTCTTATATGACAACAGCACCAAGGTAACTCTTGACAACTCCGTCAACACAGGCTTGTCATTGTGTTCCATTTTTATCAATCCATGTCATTTGTGGTACGTATCACCAAATGCCGAAAACGTGAATGTTGAATAGGCATGCTTTAAAACAAATTTTTGGCGAAGCTAAACCCAGTGTCGTCAATGGCATCCTTCAAAAGTGCGCACTCCTGTGGATTTCAGGAGGAACGGAGCTACAACCATTGCAGAAAAGTTACTTCGTACTGTATATCGGAAATGCATCTTTTCTTCAATTTAAACAAGACTGCAGTAAGCATCGTAGATTGTGCAAACCATTCAAGTAAAAAGTGAAAGTAATTTAACGCACAAATTTCTTTCGTTGATTTTATTAGTACCGAACATTTTTAAACTATCTTTAAAGTGGCAAAGAAGTGCTATGATTTATGTGTACTCGCATGTTAGTTGAATATAAGGGGTATAGAGAGGATGGAAAAATTTCCCTTTCGGATGTTTTATAGGTACTCGTAGTATGAGAGCTCAGGTAGGCAGACTAATCGCTTTGGTTGTTCATCTAACGTCAACTACGAGGTGCACATGTAACGGATAGTGCCTCCTTTAGGTGCATGCCGATCACAAGCTGTTACATTGCATTATCTATTTTCGGAAAAGCGGAAATCACTTGATGACATGGTGTCCACCAATGAACCACTCTCGATTTCAAAAAACCACATCGCTTTTGTTAAAGGTGGCGAGGGTCAGTCAGCGCCTGTCACTCCTTTTGGGATACCAGCTTCGACTCCGACCGTGCATTTGTGTTCTGCTGCTTTTTATTGTGCTTTTAAGGTCTTCACAAGGCACTCATCCATTGATTAGACCAGGAAGCAAACGAACAAATCAGAATCGGCTCATCGAACGACCAATGGATTGTGGAGACAGATTTCAAAAAACTCTACACAAAGCCGGAACAGCGACACAACGAGGCAACCCAGCCAACCTTATTAGGACATCGGACTACTGGTAGGACCGTGACAGTTCTGGAGGAACGGCGACAGATCCCTCCTGGCCGCAACCGCAACCCAACCCGACACATCATCCGACGCAACGTGAAACCGCGTGTCCGTGCAAACCACGAAGCTCGGTAGACCGGAAAGTCCGAAAAAATGGAAAAGGCAGCAAATGATGCGTGTCTGTTCCACTTGCTTTGTTCAGCTGGTCAGCCAAATTATCGGAGACCAGAATGACTCTCTGATATCCAAACAAGGATGAGGTTTGGATTGCTGGCACAATAATATGAACACCAGTTGGCCATCTACTACACCTAAACTGGAAGTTTATTGCCTTCAATAATAAGGTGAACTTTGAACATGAAACCTCCTCAGCCTCGGAAGTGTCCCAGTGTATGCCTCTACTCATCATCGTGCTCCTGCCCCTGATGACCTTCCACCTGACTACTTCAAGGATGGTGGCGAATTCCTCAGTCGGTACCACTCTATCCTGTGTCTATTTAGGGGAATCGGACTATTCCAAACAACTGAAGTGAACCGCTAACAGTGCCCATTTTCAGATAGGGGACTTGCAGTGAATGTGGTATCCACAGAGATATCAGCTTGACTCATATTGTAAGAAGGCTTTTGGCGTAACGCATAATTCGGCGTCTTCCGGGATTCGAGTCATTGAATCGTGGGCATCAAGTGAGATTTCGACCGATTATAGGTTACGTCGACCAGATCTTCACACTCCTTTAAATGTTTAACTAAATAGGTATGTAAAATCTTGATACTCGTTGATTTCAAGGTTGCGTTCGACTCTGCCGACCGGTCAGCTGTGTTGAACACTCTGTGTTCACAAGGGTATACCCCAGACGTTTGTAAATATGATTCGGTCTCCATGCTCACATACTTTTGGGCATGTAAGGATGCATAGTGAGCTCTGCAAATGCTTTCCCACAAAAAGTAGTGTGCGACAAAAATGTTCACTTTCTCAATTCTTGTTGAAATTCGTCACTAATGAAATAATGAGGCAAACGCTGGAACGTCGCTGATTAGGACCATGTCAACTTATTTCAGGTGGACGACATCCCCAAAATCTATGGAGACAAAGTCGCAGCACAAGCTCTGTTAACAAACTTCCTCACGCATCAGACGTTGTAGCACGTTCATATATACAAATATATGTGTATATATAGTTTGTCTTTATCATTAGCTTTCCAGGAGATATGCACAGATATATTTTAGCCTAAAACCTACGAAACTTTTGGTCTTACTTCAAAAAAATTGCACCAGTTCTGTGGATGATTCATGACCATTTTTTCCTAAAACCTAGAAACTTTCGGTCTTAATTCAAAAAAATTGCACCAGTTCTGTGGATGATTCATGACCATTTTTTGAACCTTTGCGTATAAATGGCTATAAAAGACTGGTTCCATCAGTGTCTCAGTTCTAGCTGAGGAATCTGAAGCGAGTGTCTAGATCTCCTTGCTTACCATTGTTTGCTCCACAAACTCAAAGAGATCCGAATATTTCAGTCGCTCTGTTTTGAAAAACCGAAGGCCTATTATTCACATACATTTGTCATTCTTTTGTTCAGTCTGGTTCAGTGACGTTAAATACGTGTTTCCACACAACAGGCCGGGTGAAAATAGTAATTGGCTTGAAGTTTCAAAAATCACCGAATTTCTTCACCAAGAATACTCCAAACGCATCCCGAAAATAGCTTTCGTTGAAACACACACGCTATCGGCGTTCTGTTCAAACAACCGCAAAGATCATCGGATGAAATCCTATAATTTAACATTCAAATGAACAGAAACTTGTTATCTCCGGAAGGTGATTCGGTGCGGTGAGGGTTTTGATTTAACATCCATCATTGGATCGCAGTGACCTTGAAACCAAAATATCATCGTTTAAAACAAACGCCTTTGATATACGTAGCAAGCATCAGATAAGCACTTGCGTTCAGGCGCATACATGTGAAAGTATTTTACTGCCTGTTGGTTCCACTGACTTTCTATTGGCAACGATATCAGTAACCATATGGTTGGGGAAATGCTACAAAAACTGCTAGGAAATCTTTCACGGAGACTAGGAGCAAATTAAAAGAGCCACACTGCACTTGGTCAGTTAAGTTATTTTTTATCTAGACGATTTTGCATAGATTTTATGAGCGCGCACCAATGGAATTCGGCGTTCCGACTGCTTGGAGCATTCAGGATTTGTGTACATCAATAACGAATACTCGCTGGTATCACATCAGGACAGTGCTGTGCGATGGTACTCTTGTTACCTGGATAAACCCCAATACGCACCACAGAACAAAATTATTCATCCTAAGGATACATTCTTATATGACAACAGCACCAAGGTAACTCTTGACAACTCCGTCAACACAGGCTTGTCATTGTGTTCCATTTTTATCAATCCATGTCATTTGTGGTACGTATCACCAAATGCCGAAAACGTGAATGTTGAATAGGCATGCTTTAAAACAAATTTTTGGCGAAGCTAAACCCAGTGTCGTCAATGGCATCCTTCAAAAGTGCGCACTCCTGTGGATTTCAGGAGGAACGGAGCTACAACCATTGCAGAAAAGTTACTTCGTACTGTATATCGGAAATGCATCTTTTCTTCAATTTAAACAAGACTGCAGTAAGCATCGTAGATTGTGCAAACCATTCAAGTAAAAAGTGAAAGTAACTTAACGCACAAATTTCTTTCGTTGATTTTATTAGTACCGAACATTTTTAAACTATCTTTAAAGTGGCAAAGAAGTGCTATGATTTATGTGTACTCGCATGTTAGTTGAATATAAGGGGTATAGAGAGGATGGAAAAATTTCCCTTTCGGATGTTTTATAGGTACTCGTAGTATGAGAGCTCAGGTAGGCAGACTAATCGCTTTGGTTGTTCATCTAACGTCAACTACGAGGTGCACATGTAACGGATAGTGCCTCCTTTAGGTGCATGCCGATCACAAGCTGTTACATTGCATTATCTATTTTCGGAAAAGCGGAAATCACTTGATGACATGGTGTCCACCAATGAACCACTCTCGATTTCAAAAAACCACATCGCTTTTGTTAAAGGTGGCGAGGGTCAGTCAGCGCCTGTCACTCCTTTTGGGATACCAGCTTCGACTCCGACCGTGCATTTGTGTTCTGCTGCTTTTTATTGTGCTTTTAAGGTCTTCACAAGGCACTCATCCATTGATTAGACCAGGAAGCAAACGAACAAATCAGAATCGGCTCATCGAACGACCAATGGATTGTGGAGACAGATTTCAAAAAACTCTACACAAAGCCGGAACAGCGACACAACGAGGCAACCCAGCCAACCTTATTAGGACATCGGACTACTGGTAGGACCGTGACAGTTCTGGAGGAACGGCGACAGATCCCTCCTGGCCGCAACCGCAACCCAACCCGACACATCATCCGACGCAACGTGAAACCGCGTGTCCGTGCAAACCACGAAGCTCGGTAGACCGGAAAGTCCGAAAAAATGGAAAAGGCAGCAAATGATGCGTGTCTGTTCCACTTGCTTTGTTCAGCTGGTCAGCCAAATTATCGGAGACCAGAATGACTCTCTGATATCCAAACAAGGATGAGGTTTGGATTGCTGGCACAATAATATGAACACCAGTTGGCCATCTACTACACCTAAACTGGAAGTTTATTGCCTTCAATAATAAGGTGAACTTTGAACATGAAACCTCCTCAGCCTCGGAAGTGTCCCAGTGTATGCCTCTACTCATCATCGTGCTCCTGCCCCTGATGACCTTCCACCTGACTACTTCAAGGATGGTGGCGAATTCCTCAGTCGGTACCACTCTATCCTGTGTCTATTTAGGGGAATCGGACTATTCCAAACAACTGAAGTGAACCGCTAACAGTGCCCATTTTCAGATAGGGGACTTGCAGTGAATGTGGTATCCACAGAGATATCAGCTTGACTCATATTGTAAGAAGGCTTTTGGCGTAACGCATAATTCGGCGTCTTCCGGGATTCGAGTCATTGAATCGTGGGCATCAAGTGAGATTTCGACCGATTATAGGTTACGTCGACCAGATCTTCACACTCCTTTAAATGTTTAACTAAATAGGTATGTAAAATCTTGATACTCGTTGATTTCAAGGTTGCGTTCGACTCTGCCGACCGGTCAGCTGTGTTGAACACTCTGTGTTCACAAGGGTATACCCCAGACGTTTGTAAATATGATTCGGTCTCCATGCTCACATACTTTTGGGCATGTAAGGATGCATAGTGAGCTCTGCAAATGCTTTCCCACAAAAAGTAGTGTGCGACAAAAATGTTCACTTTCTCAATTCTTGTTGAAATTCGTCACTAATGAAATAATGAGGCAAACGCTGGAACGTCGCTGATTAGGACCATGTCAACTTATTTCAGGTGGACGACATCCCCAAAATCTATGGAGACAAAGTCGCAGCACAAGCTCTGTTAACAAACTTCCTCACGCATCAGACGTTGTAGCACGTTCATATATACAAATATATGTGTATATATAGTTTGTCTTTATCATTAGCTTTCCAGGAGATATGCACAGATATATTTTAGCCTAAAACCTACGAAACTTTTGGTCTTACTTCAAAAAAATTGCACCAGTTCTGTGGATGATTCATGACCATTTTTTGAACCTTTGCGTATAAATGCACTTTATATATATATATATATATATATATATATATATATATTCCACAAACAGAATGTTTATCGTACCGACATGAAAACGTATGATTTCCTTCCGTATCAAATTAAGTCCATCTATATGCTCTAAGAAAAGCGCACATACCCATAGAAGCAAACGTCTGAAGAGTGGTCATGAATCGCCCACAAAACTGGTCTGATTCCTGAAGCAAGATCAACAGTTTTGTTGGTTCTAAACTAAAGCACATCTGTGCATTTCTTCTGGAAATCGAATAATCAAGACAGATTGTGCTGTGAAATGATCTGTGTACTGAAGACAATTGCACGGTTCTACTTCTTTTAAAGACAAACACTGGAAATGATTTCTGCCTTAGTCAGCCTTTCTTGGATGGTGATCACAGGGCTGTAAAGTATGGTAGAATGGCAGCTGAACAAATGGCTGTCCCCGGGAACTCATCTGAGATGTTCTGTTTTGCTGTGTTCTCCCCTACAAAGGCTGTGAACACCAGATAGGGTTATAAAAGAAGAGCCAAAAACAATAATTCTCTTCTCTCAATGAATCATTGCTTTTCTACAAAACCACGTGATGTCTATAAAATATCGAACAATAAATCACATATTTAGCAGTATATTGCCCTAGTCTTCATCACTTCTCGGTTCTATTGGTTTCACAACGATAGAAACTTGTTTTTCATTAGAATTCTCGCATATCATGGTCCTCTGCTAACTAAGGGAATGATAGGATATGAGTTTGAACTGACGGACAGGAGTAAAAGCAACATACTCTTAACCAAAACCCTCCATACATTACGCCTCATCACTTAACGCCTACTGGCTAGTAGACAACTTGCCAGTCCACTTGAGTGTTTACTCATTCAAATCCACTGCAAACTGGATGCCTAGGCTGTCGCAGGATTAGCGTTGTTTCCAGACCCCAAGAAACATTTCAATGCTCAATTGCTTTGGAAAGCAGCTACCACTGAGCGTGATGACACAGAGCTTGTACGGATTATGCTGTTTTTTGTTTCACAAAAACGCGACCTCTGCATGACGTGCTTTTGCGCAAGATTTTAAATTCTTTTTTGTCAAAACATGCTTAAAAACAAGGAACTCCTTTCGAGCAGAGAAACGCTATGTTAAAAGTCGAAGTTATTGTGTTGGTGGTGGAATTTTCAGGTTCACACGACTAGCAAGCCAAAAAACTGGTGGTCGAATTTTGGGGGTACCGGAAAGTGAGTAAGGCAGTTCTACCACCAAGAGTAGATTCGGTAGTGAAACAAGCCCAGGTGTATCAAAAGGCCTACTTTTCTAAACGCGGGTGATCAGATGCAAAAAGGGGATCCGCTATCTCATCACCAAGGTTTCAGTTACTTTTGACGTTTCACACTAAACCTAGACCGCGAAATACGTTTTACAATAAAAGCCGGGTTCAAACCCGCGGCCTCACGGGTAGTGCCTAGAAATGCAGTTTTTGCCACGATTAGCCCACTAGTAGAGTGATTAGCTTGCACCTAATTGCACTTTAGTCGAGTAATTAACAACCCACGTTTACACTCCGACTGGCTCCTTGAGCGATGATTTCGCTGACTGAAATTGCAAGCAACTTGTGGAATGCTATCCATTCTGAGCAAATTGCCCAAGGTTTGATGACATTTAGAGAAAGTCGTGCGATGCGAAATAGGCCGAAACCTCTGCCAAAATTTTAAAATCTCTGCATAATTGCCTGAGTACATAAGCAATCTGCTCAGAACAAAGCGTCTTCAACAAGTTCCTCGGGGTTCCCATGAAAGTTGTCAGAAAGGGCCGAACAGCCTCACAGTGCTTCTCGGATTTTCAGCACAGAGTAGCTTCTCTTGTAAGATGAGATCGAAGTGAATTTTCTAAATCCGCCTCATACTGACGTCAAACACACCTGATAGAACACATTTTAGTGTGCGCGACTTCCAAGTTTTCCTTTGTAGGGATAAACAACCCATCGACCTAAAAATATGCCACTCAGGAAGCACATAAAGGGAAGGATATCAGCTGACCGTTTTATGGCCGTATTTACAAGCGAAATAAGAAGTCAAACCGTTAAATAATTCATGAGTTTATTTTAAAAGTATGTTGATGTTATTGATTAACACCTACATTCGTTCACATAAACAATCCACTAGTGCCAAATTTGGAACATTTGTGTTTATTCCAGGTTTCCGGACAAAAGACAATTCGAATGGACTGAAAAACCCAGGCTAGTGTTCCTTGATTTTCAATGTTTTACTAGATTCTGAGTTGTCTGCATTGGAGCTCATAGGTCCAGGGAGTTTTCTAAATCTTATCTCGAAAGTTTTGTTGGCAGAGTCACTAATGGCGAAACTTGCCCTCCTCCATTGTTCGATCGCAATTTCGGCTTAACTATTTTTCATTTGGAACAAAATAGCGGATTTGGGCTGTACGGTTGCTTATCGATCTACTCACGTGACTGTGAGTTTTCGCCTAACGATGGATTTAAAAGCTAAATAGCTTATAAATTATGCATACTAGATTTTGTTAAACGGAAGATCGTTGAATTTTCAACTGCTAATTGTGTTGTTTTTGTAGATCTGTAAACATAGAAATGTCACTCTTTGTTGAAAAGCAATTATCTCGAAAGTCTCGTTTTCTACGGGAAAAATTTTAAAACTAGTGTCGTACAAGAAACCTACGTACCGTAAAATTTTCAACTCAGCGTTAAATAGTTATGGGTCGATACCATTGTTACCTTTGCATATCAAAAAACAGAATGTTGGAATAACGAGGTATTCCGTCGTCAAGGGACAGGATATCTTCCATTTCCACGCGATGAGCTGTCAGCAGGCAACGATATATGCTAAAATCAGTCTGACGTATTATAGTAGCCAGTAAACTGGTTTGCGAAAAAAATGCATCGGAAGTCTGCCTAATTTCTTTTTGTAGAGGGTTAACTGTAAAGGTAAGTCTTTTCAACCGGGCCTTAGGATCACTGCGGTTTCTCTTCAATACTCTCCGTTTATTGGTCAAAAACTCTGAAAAGCAGCCATTGTGAATCACCAGTAGTTCAAATAATTTAAGCGGTTAGACTGTGGTGCTATTTCAAAATATCTCTGCTGAGTTAACAGAGAAAAGCGCATGACCTGAGTTTCTATAATGATACGAAAAACGATGGAAAACCGTGCCTGAAATCACGCTCTGATGACAAGATTTAATGACCGCTCCAGTGATGGTGTATCCTAACTAGGTTTTAGCTTTCTTCTCATTTTGGATACCATAAGCGACTGGACCTCAAGAAGAGTGGGAGAGTAGGCCTGACAGTTCTCTTTTTTCTGTTACTAAAACTTCCAGAGAATAAGTCTGTTGAAACTATACGTTCCATATTCTAAGCGGCAGCAGTCAATATTGCAAATGTGGTTTTGACCAACCGTTCTGACCGATAAGATATTTTCAAATCAGTTAATCTTAAGATACAGATGTGTTAGAAAGCGCAATTGTCTGTTAGTCCATTCATCATATATCGACCTTGATGGGAGACCTTTAGCAAACCAACGACATCCTAGTTATTGTGGGTTAACCACGCAACCGACCATACACAATATCCCAACAATATCCCGCACTCTCAAACCTCTCTAGAAGTACGTATGCAATAAAGCCACTTTACCATTGATCAGAAATGATGCATGTGCCTATCCAGTTGAAGTTTCACAAGCTTTGATGTATCAATATCAGAAAGAATCTTCCGCATTCTCCAAGGAGGAAATCCATCACTTCCCAGTTGTTGCCTCTTAATTGATGGAGAAGTAATAAAAGCCAAAAATCTTTGCAATAAAGGTAGGTTTACCAAAGAGAAACTTATCTACCACGGGACTGGGCTAGCGGTCGGTCAATCCGTATCATCTATTTTAGCCAATCTGTCTGAACAACCATTGGAAGACGAACTATTGTAAAGTCTGGAAACTTACCAGAGCTTTGATGGAGTTATGCCGACAACTTTTGTTGTCCATCAGATCGGACATTACTGATATATTATCTTAACTTAGAAACAATCCAGTGGACATTTGAGGTATGGAAAACAAAGTAGAAGCACATGCAATACAATACACTAAAAAAATGGATTGGAAGCAGCAATCCACTGGAATGAAACTCGGTTAAGCTAGTATTTCTGTTTCGACTGTCAGCCCCACTTGTCCAATCAGAAAGCAATGGCAGTCATTGATTTTTTTATGGCCAGCTGTATTAATCAGCCGGACGATAAGAGTGGACAAATAACTTCATCTGACGGACGACAGAACGAATTCGTTAATAATTCATAAGATATCGCAACAGACATTGCAATGTCCAGACACCAATGCACTTTGATGATAAGATCCTGTCGGAGAAACACATCTGAATACATTGGTTGACATGACAACACAGTAACACTCCAAGCTGAATTAGGCCTTATCCGTTCGAGAGGCCTTCAACTGCTCATGGCCTAATGAGCCTGAGAACCTCTAATAAAACTACACTTTACTATTTGTTGGAATGTTTAGATAGCTAGGCAATTAGAGATGAGGTTAAAATATAAACAAGAGGAAATAGCTAGGGGATGTAGAAAGTTACTAGGCTCCACTTTTTCAAACACTGTTGATTAATTGATTCCCAAAAGGACTCCAATCCACAAGCATTACTGGGTTATGGCTTCCGAAGTCACAATGCTCGCTTCTTAACCGAGGCACCATTAGCCATATATAAGCCAAATCTAGTGAAAATGTGAAATGCCTCAGATGCATCGCCTATTTGCACGATAAACCACAGGGAATTCTGACAGTCCTGCCCACCTTATTCAAGCTGACACAAACCACCTTTGTATAATTTACATCAAAAACTCTAGATCACTCTCCGAGCATATACTCACTCCTATAAAAATCGGACTACTTCTTTAACTTTGATACACACCTACATCAATGGCTTCAGTCGTTCTTATTCAGTTTTTGCAAGTCTTTTTGAATTTTGGTTTATGTTAAATAGTTTGCTTCCTCTTGGCAAGGATTTCGCGAGAGGGCTGGAACCTTTTGCTTGATCTGATCTTTAGTTTACCCAAAATTCTTCACCAGCATAACGCCCGAATCGTTCATAAATAAATCTGAGAAAAGCAAATCCTAAAATATTCTTTTACAGCTTTTTTCATACTCATATAGTCGCGTATTCATAAAAGTGTCACTTCCTCACACACTTCCTTGCACAAAACTGGGGTAGAAAGAGAATTTCCAGTAATGATCCTCTCCGAAAAAACCATTCTTGCGGTATTCACGTTCCTGCGGATATGCTGGTTACTACTGCAACATACCATTAGGGTTTGTTCAGTTGCACGCACCAACCACTTTACTCATGTCTTCTTAACATCGATGCGACGATTACACACAAGTTTCCACACGTAGAAAACATCGTCGCCCCTATCCACCTTCACAACACCAGAATGATTGGTAGAGTCATCATGCGAAATTCACCGAAGTTGTGGAGCAGTTGTAGTTTAATGCAGCCTGTGCCAGCCTACTCGGTCGAAAACCTACTCATGGCATCATTAGCGCATATGTTAGCACACGAAAAGTGTACTGCATTTTCCTAAGACGGTCCAGAAAACGAGTTGAGTAGTGTTCAGTATGAAATAATGATGAATACAATTTAGGGAAGGATGCTAATGGGTATCAAGCAGCCAGAGTGCAACGTCAACAGGTTAAAATCACCGTTGGGATGAAATGGCTCTACTTAAGTCTCAGTGAAATGTCTTTCTAAGCAAAAAATGGCCTGGAAGCCCGTTCTGCTATCCGGCTGATTTTACTATGTGCCATGTGAACCGACCAAGTGCGCACACTTACACTAATTTTCTGGCTGTGTTACTGGTGGGACGTTGGTAACTGGTTCATCACTTCCTGACAGATTCTGACACAACCACTCTTGGGATATGTGCTCTGAGTCAATAGGTCACACTCGTTTTTAAGCTTGTTTCTTGGAAGGGACAGACAATAGGAAGCAGTGACCATGTAGAAACAAGACTACAATTATTTGACTACAGCAAAACAAACTCCTCAACTGCCACGGACACAAGAATGAGGAGTAAGATAAGTGAAGTTCGCATATCGTTTTATTTTTCGTCCTTCCAGTAAGTTACCTTTGCATGCAAAGAGCAAGCAGCATCATTGAGCATATACTTCCAACTTTATGCGAAGAATCGCATTTAATATTTCACCTCATAAACGCCGTTTCTGCTATATTGCATCGCCGACAGCTTCACAAGTTTTATACGGCAAGAAAATCCAACAACTGTCACTCACGGGGAACAAATAGACTGGTAGTGAGTCAAGTGGAAACACCTCGCTGTTAAAGTGAAAACACAAAATTTTCTTTCCCACAAGTCTACTTAAGAAATGCTAAAATTCCTACTAACCAAACAAATACCCCGTGTTCCTTTTTTCACGATCTCGATCCGTGCGTGTCACGTTGCGCCATAAAAACAAAAAATACAATCTGTATCTGATCTATGAAATCATTTTAAAACATCCATGAGAATTCGCGCTTCAGTGATAGCCCGTCCACGTCTTATCTTACTTCAGTAATTTGTACAAACAGCAAAACTTTGCTCTGTGAACCCACTAGTTGTGACAGAGTGTCTCCAGGGGCCAGTCGATCAGGTTTCCTATTCTTCACACACACACACACACACACACACCGTCTGGAAGGAAAGGTGCGCGCATTCAAACAGACTTGTTCCAGATGGCTTGATTCGATAAAGTGGTGGCGGAGTCCACGCTGTTTCATCACATGTGGCGGCGAAAAATTACAATTGATACATTGCACCAAAACTAATTTACTTGGATTCGGTTTGGTGAGGAGACACTTTTCTGTCTGATGTGGTTAATTTAAGCAAAAGTGTCTACTATCGCTTTTTACAAGGTTAGCTTAGTCGTAGACTGCCTCTCAATTAGCTGCAAGGTTAATGATCTGTACGTTGTTCGGTTTTATTTATCTCTGTTTGAAAGGAAACTGTGATTTATATTCATTGACTATCATTATGGTACTATTAGTAAGGTTGATCAAAGGCCCTTCAAGATTGCTTCGCAGATTAACAACCATCTGGGCAACGTCCAGGAAGATATTTTGATATTGTGACGTTTAGGTTGACTAGAATATGAGGCGAGTTTTCATTGCCCATTCTGCTTCATGCGGTTTAATTTCTCAAATGTAAACAAGTGTCTCACTTTATAGGAACCGGAAAGGGACAGTCACAAATGAATGACATCTGTGGCCTTACAACCCTCTGCTCCCGCAGTGCACTTTAAGTAATAACTTCGGATATAACAAAGCAGGATTGTTGTGAACGTAAGGTGGAAAATCCTTCTTATTCACATGTACAGTACGTTTCTCTGGGAAGTTCTGTTCCAGTTCCAGAGGCATTATGCTGTTTGGTCTACAGAGAGGTAGGGAGAGCTGGAGTTGAGTCTCTATCGGAATAATTGTGCCAGAACAAGTGGGGTGAATTCTGGCTGTTGCCGTTTACAAAACTGCTAATGACCACGTCTAAATCATCATTTGGAAGTTCTGAGAGACCGGTATGCCATCGATAAACAGGTTACACTTTTTGCTTATTGTTATACCATCATATCTAGGATGACTAACATCTTGCAATAGGCCTTTGTAATTTCTTCCACGTCTACATGAGTATCAGGGGCTTGCAAGGTGCACCACGTTTGGCTTACCACAGGTAGTTCGTGACTTCCCATCTAGGATCAGGTGTCCCTCAGTCTGACCACCTGGGACAGCGAGCCACCATTTGAATGCCTGGCAGTTGATGGTAAATTCGAGTACTTGACCCGACTACGGGCTAAGTCGCAATCGAACGTTTGCCCATCAAATACAGAATACATCGAAATGTTACAGAATATTCTTTAATAATAGAACAATCTTTCAGTAACATAAGGTTTCACTTTTCAGGGAACGAATAACCAGGATTGCAAAATGTGAATCACAGTATATTGCGCAGTGACACTAATAATATGGGAGGGGAGAATAAGCGGAAATGACACAAGTGTCTTACTGTTTAACTGGGTGTCTTGTAAAGCCTTCGTAATGAGGCCAGCTGAAGGCTATAGGTAGGTCAGTTTCCTGTCCCCCATGTGATCCCCTTTATGTTTCGTTTCCGACTCTATCGGTAATATTTAATGAAGCTAAGAATTAATTAGGCCCTCCAAATAAACATGTTGCCGGCGTTTTCTTTGAAAACAGTTTTGTCTCCCACTTTGAATGATCCGCATATTTTTCTTGTTTTCCAGCAAAATTTCTACCAGCCCATGACCTTGAGACAATTTGAGGATGGAAGTTCACCTTGGGTTCTCCTCAAAACACAAGTGTACAAGCTACCCGCCAGCTGAAAAAATTATGCCCTCATCTTTAGACGAGTTTGCACACAAAAGAGTTATTAGTTCATTGCCTGTGACTGAACCCACAAGCAGATCAGCATTAACCATAGGTAACTAGCGAGAAAAATCGGACTCAGATAACCGATGAGAAGATGGCCTAATGCTCTCCTTCTCAATCAAATGTCACAATCACTAATGGAAGGAAACCAAAGTGAGTTCGCATGATTAAGTTCATGTTGCTCATCCAGCCTATCGGTGATTTGTAGGGATGTATACTGATGACAAACGCCACGTTCTGGGAGTTTGTGTTGCCCTCACCATGAATTACTGAATGTTGTTTTGGGTAGTAATGCAATCCAGTCGACTGCTCGTATTATCTTGTCCGAAGAGTCACAAACACCGACGAATTGAGAACAACCCTACTCCTGTTTATTTGTTTGAAATTTGAAATACAAGCCAAACTACCCAGTCAACAATTACAACAGTTTTAAGGTCAGTCAGAAGTTTAACGGATTTGTCTAAAGACCGCTCGAGACGTAAGTTAGCCCTGAAAAAGTTTTCAAAGTTAATCTGGCAGATTGGCTGCATTCCAGCTGCAGCAACTCTAGGGTCTCAGGCAGCTGAAGATAAGAGCCCACAGTCTTCGCAAGATCAATGCGGTAAACTGCAGATTTCTGTCCCTTCGTGACTTTGGGGACCTGAAAAAGAGACGGAACGTACGAATACGTTCCTAGCAAAATTCAGCGATTTCCCGACAGAGTAATAATAAACGGCCAAGAAAACGCCTCACTGCAGCGATAATCTTTGCATGAGAATTCGCAAAACTGTATCCCACTCAGCCCACTCGACTAGACTAATGTGCAGAGTTATAAGGAAAATGATAGAGAAATGATGAAACCTCAGTGACTACAACCGCTTGATGAGCTCTATGGAAGGTATAACCGGTCGTTGGCTGTCAAAGAGCTTTCAACAACTATATGAGTAGCGTATTGTGGGGAATCGAAACGGCGAATATGGGGCCAACTGAAACATGGGGCGGTCTTTATGAAATATATTCAGCCAAAATATTCAACCTAGTTTTCCTTTGAAAATAAGTCAATTTTACCAGTTGCATACAACTTGATACTCAAGTAAAGAATAGGGTTGCTGACAATTCCCGGTCTACGCTTGCCTGGTGAACACTAAAAAGAGTGAAACGGTAGCGAACTACCAGGAATTTTCAGCAGGTCCATACACACTGCATAATGTTAAGAAAATGGCTGCTTTATCCCAAATGTTTCACACAAGCTTTCACTAGTCATAACAAATTGGATGCAGACACCCGCGCACCCTAAACGGGGATTATGGCTTTCTCAATTGCGCAGTTTTGGTCCGATTACACCTAACAATCGCTATTGTATATTGGTCAAGGTTTCTTTTTTTAATTAAAAATGGATTAATTATATTCGATTTTCCATAGTTGCTGGTTTCTTCAGCAAATCAACTTCTGATATGGTGATACGTGATATTACAGAGCTTCCTCTTGCTGACGTTATCATACTGTGCGCTTATTGATGCAAATGAGCACACCAAAAACACTACACTCCATGGGCCAAAGTCCTAATGTAAATGCCGTATAATACCACACCGTAAGTTAACCAACGCCGCCGAAAACGGCAATTCTCTTCAGAAATTACCCCAATCCATATATACATATATATATATCGATATCCTGAAGGTGACCTGCTACTGTAGTTCTCTACGAATAACTTCCGTGCGGCAAATCAGTAGCAATTACACCATCCGGAGAGCTCACAGGATGCACAGCGAAGGTCGGGGCAAGACGAACTAGACAAAACCAGTCTTGATACAGTTTTGATACGCACTTCAGTGAGTTTGCGCCTTCCTGAAGGCTTTCGAATTCTATTATTTCCCTTGTGACAAAGACGTTTTAAACTTTTAACCGTTTACCAACACATTAGTGGTGCCTTCAGTACCCCCTTACAATGAACCCATCGTGATGGCAACAGGTACAAACAACCTCGGTGCATCACATGACTTTCTGAGCACTTGATCCATACATTTCACGCCATACAGAAGTCCGTTAGAAACCCGTGATCTTCCACTAACCGAATTTCAAGTCAAGAGGAGTCACACATGGAAACCGAAAATCTGGGTTCCAGAATACCATTTTTATGCATGAGTAACTCTGCTTACGCGAGTAGTTTGGGAAAAAAGAGAACTAAATAGCACGAAAAATACGCACACAGCTTGTTATTATGCACGAAGTGGCTAAACAGAATATTAGATCCCAGAAGTCCTTAACACAAACAGTGCGTTAAATATACGGAATCGGCATTATTCCAACCCTATACAAAGTAAACCTTTATTTTGTCTGTTGTGAGCATATCAGTTCTTGCAGTCTTTAGAAAACGTGCAAATAACTTTTTGATTCTACTTCACACAAGCACAACTATGTTAACAGTTTTTCCAACTTTTCCAATCGAATTTTACGCATTGACAAATTCAAGTTGGATGAATGGCCCGAAAGCAGCCAAGGTTCAACAAGAAAGTTTTGAATGACATTATTCATTTATCTTCCATTAGTTAAACCAGATGCAGAGTTGTAGAGAAGTGGAAATCGCATTTCTGATGAAGAAAAAAATTTTATCGTCATTTTTCAGTGTTCCATTTCCGTATCGACATTAGATACCCATCTCACGCACCGTTTGACTGACAGCAGACAAGCAGGTTTTGCGGTAAAAAATTCTTGTAGAAGGTTGGGGGAGATAATGAAGAAAATACAGCCGCCGCATAAAAAACCGCTTTCGGCGTTTTTCCTGTGCACTTTTAACAAAATTACACATGGGTTTGCTGGACCAACCCGATATATGACGAGGCTTCTCACGTGCTTCTGTAATCCTGCTATGTTTCTCTGGAAAATTTACCAGGATGGTCAAGAGGAAACGATTGGCATTTTTCATTCTTGTGAGTATTGTTCACCTCAGAGTGATTCGTTAGTTTTCGACCGACGTGATTTCATTGGTCACAGCTAGCAACTGCAGTTCCGTTTGTCGAACTCCCTATTGTGATCTGTGCTAAGTTCAATTGGAAAGCACTTCTGGAACATTGCGTATACTTGCTCTCTAGCTACAAAAGAGCATTATAACTTCCAGCACAATTCAACGTTTAGTTGGGTTGTCAACCGTTACCACTATATCCCTGAACAGCTGACGCTTTCTTACCACCTGTATGTAGTGTTCATCGCACGTTGACGTCATTAGGCACACTGTACTCTCGGTTTGACACTACCCGAGAGTTTGTCCATAATTTCTCCTCCAGTGTACATATTCGCCTTTCATCCTGACCGCCGTTTAAACCCATAGTATGATTATTCACAACAAAAAACAAACTAACAGCCGCTTCTTCCAGTGGTCAGCTGGTCACCCTCTGGTAGCACGTGACTATGAAACTTCGCATCAGTTTCATGGGAAGTTTGACAGGCCAATATCGATTACCAGCATAATTTAAAATCAGTGGTTATTTTCGAGCTTAATTTTCATAAATAGTTTAAGGGCTAATTTTGCTCAAATGCCTCCATTTTGAGCACCACATCGAAGCCCGCCGGAGACCGTAGTGTACGAAAACTTTTCTTTCTAACTCGTATTTTTTTAGTAGTATGGATCGTGACTTTTGGAGGGCTAACTAAACCCCACTACTGTATGAAACATGCATTCGGTATCCGGCGAGAACTAAGGAGTGTAAACGGACAACAGAAGCTGAATCTGAGAGTTTCAAAAACATCAAAACATCTCAACCTACGAGCATGACAAGCGTGCGACAAATCACACTACTCATTGTGACTGTAATAGACCTTTATGGCAAGCCTTCTTCCATAGTTTGTGCAGCCACAGTAGCAAATTCATGGAATCTCTACAGTATAGCCTACTTCAACTCATGGATAGTTTGAAATGCATGCAAACCCTTCTCTCTAGGAGAACACGAGTTTACACATAATGCACTTAAATATACATTGGTGCTTAATGCCAATTTTATGAGTCAATATCACCTTTAATGGGGTGAACCCTCTGCATCGCCGCGCTACCATTCTGAAAGACCACAAATACCAACCGTTTTCTGAAATGTGACGGATTAGAAATTTATCCAGTGCAACGATGTATGAAGTGACTAGTAGCTTCCATTTCAAAGTCGTCAACTAAGATTTCACCCTCAAAAACCTCACTCAAAAGGATCAGCGATTCACAATTGGATGCTGAACCAGTACAGTCTAGATTTTCGTTTCAACCGTAACCCTGGTTCCTCATCATGGCCATTCATCCTCGTCTAACTAGCTTCACCAGATTTTGAATCATAGGTGATTTGTATCCCACTTCTTTACTTATGCTTCCAAAGTCCCTTTCTCACCAGTACATTTTAAGAGTAGTGACCAAGTAAGTAAGTATTGCATCCTATGGAACTCCATAGCCTCAAGGCACCCGACAGCTAATTTGAAGCGGTACTTAGGACTTTCCATATACTGTCAGGTAGCTAATCTCACAAGTGTTAAGTGTGGATATCTCTGTGGCTATCTCCCTGTTCCCTTAAAGATCTTGCAGAGGTAAAATTCTGGGTCTTTGTATGCCTATATTCGACGTTGATCAAACTCTGCTGGCCTGACTCTGTTCGAATTACCTAGGTTACTTTATCTATCGCCCTCCATGTACCAAACCTGAGGCAATCGATATCTCCAATTCGCGCTTCATCATCACCCACATGTTATGGTATATTTTGGAGGTTGCCACAACAGGTGGACACCCGGAATTTTGAGCTACTTTTCACACTGATGGATCAATTATCGAGTCGGACTAAGCTAGTCGGAAGTAGCTTAGATTTATCTTCCACAGAATATCGATCACTTGCTCGTGGATTATGACTGCCTACTGCAGTGCGTAAGTCTCTGGTCGAAATTGCTCCCTCTGTCGTTAAACAATTCCAGGTCTATTATCCAACAACACCTGTGTTTTGTGAAAAGTAGATTGTTCCGGATTGGGTGATGAAATGAAACCTTAGAAACTTTCCTGCGGGTCGGGTTCTCTCCATTGCCCATCATTCAAAACCAAGTAAAAATAGGTTATTTTGAATGCAAAACACTGCTGATTACATTACGCTTAAAAGGACATAAAAGTAACAAAAAGCACTGATGGGTTGCAATCAGAACTCGGTTTTCCCTGCGAGCCCAATGGGGTAGGTTAGTGATGGACCTGTTTACCGATCGAAAAAGTTTTCTTGTAAACTGCTCATTACCAATCAAGTGGAAATCATCAGTGTATTTTGGAGAAACGAGCTGGCTTGTCCAAGTTAGGGAGGGGGAATAACCCCTATTTCACCACACGCACCCTTGTTAGAGGGAGTATCATGGCAGGGAAGATTGTTGAAAAAGAGCATTGCTTTGTAGCAATGTCTAAGTTTGACAGCAGACCTGATTCAAAAGAAAACTGTTATGATTCAGACAGTGACACTCCTGGTTCATTTATTATCTGGTTTCAGCGCTTTTTCTGTAAATATGTCGAATTTGAGGTGATAACGGCGTAATAGTGCATGAAGGGGTAAGGATTGAAGAGAGTGCAAGCAACCTTTTCGGTACAGTAGAATAGGTTTAGTTTAGTATGTCGGTTGTTTAGAATTGACTAAGGACACGAAATCTCTAACTCACTTGCTTGTTGTATTCTTTCAGATACCGGATCTGTGTTATCCGAAATGAGGCGGTTCCCCGTGCGCTTTAGGTGCATACACTGAAGACGATGAATCAAGTCTTCCTGTAAACTTCACATGTACGTTTATTCACCTGAAAAGCTTTCAGTCATGCAATGAACCTCCTCAACGCAGTAATCGGTTTGTGTCCCTCTATTATTCTGTGTGTTTGGTTCAAATATATTCCGGATCTGCGAAAGGTCTATCCGCCTCTTCATTAATTCCTGCTTTTGTGACTGCTATCGCGATATATTTTGCTTTGGCTATTTTGTAATAAAAATTTTCGAATACCACTCGTCTTTTGTTACCCACCAGTTAAGGATTATTGTGGACTGCTTCACTCCCTCTGAATGGACTTTGCGTGCTAGCTTGATTTTGGTTTGTCACATGCCCATTGTATTTGTTCAGTATGTGGTCATATCAATGCTCCTCCGAAACTGGCAAGTCTAAAGTGTTTGGCCGTTCTTCAGTTCCCAGTATGAGAGTCCCCGGCCTTTCTCCAGCTTCTGCTGCATATTTAACGACTTCAAATGTGTTGCTAATCAGGTAGCGTGTATTTTGCATTGAATTGCATTGAATTATATTGCATATTGAAAGAACTGCGGGATGTGTGGCGAGTGCACAGCTTCGGACTGATCTGTGATAGTCCAGTACACTCTAATTTGTGCCCGGGCCACCTCGTAACATGTCAAGTTTCTGGTTTTCCCGTGGAAGTTCTCTCAAATTATTGGTCGCTTTGTCAATCACTCTTGAAGCATGTAATATTGTGAGCGAATTTGGTTACATACATTCTGTTGTTTTAGTAGGGCGGACATCAGCTATTCTGAGGTGTCTAAACGTTCAGCCTCTCAGAAGGAAATTCTAAGAGGCGAGAGAGCCACTCGTATCGATTCCAACCTAAGGCCGTCACCTTGAGGTGGTGGTTAGGCTTGAGTGCTGCAATGATTTCGTGGGCTACACTAGCTGCAACTTCGTCCATGCAGGGAAAGCCAAAAGGGGACAGTCTGATCAAGAGCACCGAGACCTAATACTACAATTAATCGTGCTACGAGGCGGTCTGGTGGGTAAAGTTGTACTGTCCTCTGCAATAAGAATGTGAAGGCAGTAAGGCATTTCCCTTAGGCGACTAACATGTCCATATACATGAAAGCAGCGATGCTGCCTTCCCCGTGAAGGGATAGATCAGAAAAGCTCGGCCCAAAAAACACATACTCCGAATACCCGACCGTTGACCGTCACCGCCAGCACAATATTCAGTATAGTCGAAATTTTTTTAAGGCACCTATTGTGCGCAGACGCATTAGGAGCGACACACTAATGCCTTATTCCCTGAGCCCTCGGGTTAGGCCAACCCCCTGCAGCCAAGTAGGTCAAGAGACATCGGGTCCTTGAAGGGTCTTCGAAGAAAACACTACTTCCCCTGCCTCACGGACCAGGCTTTTGGGTCAGATGCCATGGGCAGGGTTTCCGAACAAATCCCTAAACTCTTCCACTGCCTTCAATGTCAGACTTTTGGGTCAGAGACGTACAAACCATC
Organism: Opisthorchis viverrini; assembly: GCF_000715545.1. NCBI lineage: Eukaryota > Metazoa > Platyhelminthes > Trematoda > Opisthorchiida > Opisthorchiidae > Opisthorchis > Opisthorchis viverrini. The sequence continues at coordinate 1,476,561 of NW_008751680.1, forward strand.
TTCCTCAGCCCGAACAACCGGGAATCAACATTTTCCTACAAAGTCCTACGCAAACCTACCTACCCCCTTGCCACCACAAAAGCAAACGTTGCTAGGACATTTGACTGAGTTTTGTGATCGATGGGCCTTATGCTTCCCGCCGCCTAATGACAATAAACAAAATGACAGCTTGCTAAATCAAAGAAATCTTTTCCGTACTCTGTGTCAAACTGGCAAACAAGCAGTGCTCGCTGAAATCTCATACTCCTTTGAAATATAATAATGTCCCCTCTTCGAAACCCACATACAAAACCCAGGCGTGGTTACACATCTCAGAAAGCCAAGGACAAACTCGTCTCGTTCAAATTTCTTTATTCGTGTGTCCGCTGATCCAGAAGCGATGACTCGTGATATATATCGCATGGGAGTCGCACTCAGACCCAGATCCGGACGCGCTTTGTTGGATTGGATCACAGTGGATAGTCTTCATTGCTTCATCTGGTTATACAGTCCAATCAAACTTAATGCCTTTCTATAGAAGAAACGGTACCTGTTTATAGCGTCAGTTTATTCGGCAACGGATTGCAGTTCGGAAGCTGGGAAGATGTTTTCTATCAATGGTTATCTGGGCTCGTCCGTCAACTAAGAAGCTTTGGTATTTCTATGCCCACGGGCGACATGAACACTCAAGTCAATCTGAGCTCCTTGGAATCACATTTGAACGGTAGATTCGGAATCGATGTTCGTCGCACAGACTTCTCTAGTCATACGCTGATAACGAACTGTTTCCGTCGAGTACGAACATTCCGGATAAACTTGCGCATCGCATAACCTTGCAGCCACCAACCGCAAATCAACCGTGGACCAATTTGGATCACGTGGTCATCAGCCACCAGCGGAGAGGCACAACTCAAAACTATCATTCCTTCGTGCACAATTTTATCCCGACCACGCCATGGTGCAAGCAAGCCTGACAGCTCGTTTCACTAGGGCCCTGGCAATTCAGCAGGAAACATGCTAATCCACTATCTTTAAAGAACTACCATATCTCGATAGTAGTGATCTGAGCTAGCCCAACAACTCTGCACAGTAAACCAATACTAAGCTGGTGGTAAGCACGTGCATGAAGCATGGCAAAATGTCTAAAGAGCTTTGCAAGTGGCGCTCCCTGATGTTCTTCCAACTTCTTTGAAGCAACTAAATTACCGCAGGGTATCATTAAGATCGCTAGTCTTGAATGATGCCAGAAAATCTATGCAAGCAGGCAGCAAGTAAGATCTACTGCTCTTAGGAGAGCAGCGGTCAGTTAAAAAGACAGACCATTAATTCATCCGCAAGACCGTTGACTGGAATGATGAGCCGAACACTTCGAGAACTAGTTTAGCTTGCCTACTGCAATACAGCCTCTGGAGATGGTGCATGCTAGCGAATGGAATGTTAACTTTATTTACCCGTGGGAGAGAAGAAGAAAGGCACGAAATATCCGTACTGAAACGTGAGAAACCACCTGAACCGAAAGGTCTTATCCAGCCCTATTCCTAGGGATAATAACTGGTGACCTATCTAACAAAGCTTATTGGTGCGATATGGAGTGAAGAGAAATTGTCTGCAGAATGGGACATTTTGACGGTTACTTTTATCTTCAAAAGGTTTATGCGGAGGTTCTGTTAAAGCCAACGTGGAATCAGCTTTATAGCTCTGACATCGAAGGGGCTCTTTTCTCTTTGAAGGTTGACTGACCACAGGGAAAGAGATCCGTGAAGACCAAGCTGGCGTCCGCCCTGTGTCGATCACATTTTCACCCTTCGACAGATTCTGGAACAGCGACACTGCTTCTTGCAACCAACAATGTTTGTCTTCATTGAATTGAGATTTACCTTCGACTGTGTGGAACGTCAGGTACTATGTTGGTGTCTGTGGAGCAAAGATATCCTCCATAAATTACTCGCCGTCCTTAGGGCGCTGAACACCAAATCCCGCAGACAGGCGAAGGTCTACAAGGTGTCCTTGTATGAGTTCACCACATCAAGTGGTTTTGGGCAAGGTTGTCCTCATTCACTTTCCCTCTTCAACTTCGCCGCTGACACAGTTATCGAAGACTCACTACCAATCTCTAATACCTGCGGGGTCGAAGTTCTCCCGAAGCGTCCGCTCACAGATATTGAGTGCGCATATGACATAGCTCTCCTTGTATTTGCCTCCCGTATTGCAGGCGATGTTGAATAACCTAAATAATTCTACCTCACGGTTTGGCGTGTGCTTCACAACTGCAAAGTGCAACGTACTGCTGCATGCTTGTAGATGATTCGATTGATTTCACTAAATGTTCCTTTATCCCGAACTATGATCTGCACAACGAAACATTTGTCCTCTAATCACTTAGTTACAATCGTTCCGGTCAGTGGAAACCGGCAAAGCTTTTGAAGTCGCTGTATTCTTCAGGAGGTTATAACTCACAGCCATGCAGTCACAATGTTGCACATAGAAGCCAAAAAATAAGTATTATGGAAAATTGTTCAAAAGCACAACCGCGTCACTCGCTAAACGACGTTGAGTTAATCGAAACTGTCAAACACGCACTCTGAATACGGCAGGAAGCAGCACGACAGAAAAAAAAGAAGAAAAGTTTTCATACTTTCTAGTCCTACGTCGGTACATGATTTGGAATAATTTTCTCTTCAATCAAATTTTCCAAAACATAAGGGAATTCTTTTCCTAATACTAGAGATCGAAACTCTCTGGTCAAATACTAGGGATATGATCCATTTCGGGCTCATTGCGACGGCACTTGCTACCCTCAAATTTCTCCTGATTTGATGGACGAAAAACGAATGACTGAATTAAATCATGCAAAAGAGCTTTTCGGTTGCCATGGCAACTTGTGTAACAAGTAAATGCCAGCTAGACATGCAGTTGGGTGATTCACTGAAAAAACAGGTAGCCATTTCTTTTGGTGGATTATTGAGAAAGTACATTTACATGGTAAAGTGTTCATTTAGGAGACATTAAATCGAATGCAAACTAATTTGACTGGGAACATCTTGTGAACCAGACGAATGAAATGGACAAAATAAAAGCTGTCTGTATTTCATTTTTTATTAGATCGCCTCAGTTCAGAACTTGCCAGGTTTCTGGAAAAACATTTCAGGTCGTAATCAGTGAATTGTTCAAATTTTTGATAGCACAAATATATTTGCTGTGAGAGAGTAGTTGTCTTCAGGCGAATAACTGGTTCTATCATGCGGCAACATTCCAGTGGGATGCTGTTTCAGTAGAACGGTTCAGTTTGTGCAGGCTTTTTCCTCATAGTTACCAATCTATAACACACGCTGAAAGAAGTACCCTAAAGAGCATAATGAACCCTTGGATGCTATCACTATGTGATCTCGCAGTTTACCCACTATCTTGCACAATCCGCAAAATGCTTAGAGATATCATATGAAACTAGCAGGACCCTGGACGAAGTAGCTTAAGTCCTCCTAGTGGTAAGAATTCGATTGTATTTCAGTTCAAGCTCGATTTTTTTAAATGAGCACAGATGTGCGGTTTTATGTTGCATTTATTGGTCATCCAGTTCACGCGATCTGCACATCCCTGTTGACAGTGAAGCGAACCTCAGTCAGTTTCCTTAGTCCAGGGTCTTACGAAAAGTCATGCCCAAATAACGCCCCTTTGAGTCCGTTCCTTGGAGTATACTTTAGTGATAAACTCCGTCTCAGAAGAGGTCAACTGCGAAAAAGTTAACTTTTATTTATTTCCTTCGGGTGATCGTCAGACTCACTTCTTTGGCCATTTTCAGCAGACATAGCCCACGTTCCATACCATAAGTCCACTCTAATCTTCAGTTGTTTCACTGACTTGCTATTATTCGACCCTGAGGACAGCCTGAATGTGCAAACGTTTTTTGCTACAGTGTAGCACAGTGTCGCTCAGATTATTTTGCTTCTCCAGTCCAAACTTTACGAAATCAAAAACCAACGTGCTTTTCCAAGACAATTCCAGATGTAGACTCGTGGGATTTTCAAACACTGCTGGACCAAGATGACACCGCGGCCGCTTGTCTTAGTGGCAATAAAATTCAAAGGTATGGATTTTGGATTAAGGTGCTAACCAGATTGTGATTGGATGTTTAACATCCCGATGGACAAGCTGAGTATGTCATTATTGGGTCGGGTGTCTAGTACGAGTAGGGTGTCAGAATTGAAAATCTTGGAAAGCACTGATGAAATGTGGAAGTCGAGGGAAGCCGAAACTGCACTGTTGGGCATAACAGGGAGAAAACAATTAAAAGCATGCGAAATGACTGGTCTAGGAAGGTGCTCAACTCTATCACAAATATCTTTGCGTGAGATACTGGCGAGATTGCTCAGTGGTTAGAGCGTGAATTTACTGACCGGAGCGTTCGTTATTTGAAACCCAACCTCCGCCTTTCGACTTCCCCTGTCTAGGCTTGGACAACCTGGCAGCATCCAAGCCCTCGCGCCTCTTTCTGGTGGCATGGTAGTTAAACACCGAAAGGGTGCTACAGCTGAACGACTTTTTTGAGACATTTACTCTTCTGCGCAGCTTTCCAACTGGCACTGAGGTCCAATTTTGAGACTTTGGAAACCCAAATCTTGACGTGTTGGTTATTCGAATTTTAGTAAAATGCAACCGAATACTAGCTTACTAGATTTGAATGTGATGTGAATCACGTTAGCAATAAAAATGACCGCGAAGTTGATATGTGATCACAGAACGGCTCTATTTCTATCATTACCTTGGACATTTCTGTAATGTCCCGTTACGTTTCCACTGCAGTGTCTGATTGGTTATTTCCATGGTACTTATGGCACCTAACAAGACAAACAGAATTCCAGTAAAAGGTCATACGTCAGGAGCAGCGTAGCACAGGCACACCTGGCACACTGGGCAATCAGCACTTTAAAGGATAGTAGCAAAATTTAGCTGTTGTCTGATGAAGGAAATACTCTAAAAGGGCAATATCCAACCAGCCCTAATAGTGGCTTCATGGTGGGCTTATAGGCAAACTGATGTTCACCAAAACGGAATGAACGTGGCCGCCCACACGCAATGTCCAAATAAAAGTAGTAAAACACTTGTTGAAGACTGTGTATCCAAACGGCATACCTTTCAGATTTTTCAGAAACTGCGTTGAGGCAGTGAAACTAACACCGAAGCTCAATCTCCCCCTTAGCAAGTTTGATATCGCTTCATACCTAGGGGTAGTGACCAGTCTCATCCATTGTGGGTACCAGTGTAGACCTAATGTTAACAAGGGTACGAAACTCTTTTTGTAGTGGTCTCTACGTTCTACAGGGTGCTTGAAAAATTGTTGCATTCATACATTTAAATGGGTTGGATAAATGGTCGTACAGGTAGATAGAAAAGATATTTTCAGACTATTAAGTCCGGCGATATCATCATTAGCAATTAACGGCCAAGGAGGACCGAAATGCCAGATGTGAGCGAAGATTTGGTACAAAAAATAGGGTGTTTCTGTGTGTTTTTCTGATTTCGTGTATAAAAACACGGACATTTTCGTTTCAGTAAACTAATTACCTTTGTGATATACATCGTTCCTCGTAATTACCGTTCTTTTTTCCACGAAGCTGAGACGAAATGGCAGGCCAATCAGTGACTTGCAAATTATGGAAGACTGTAATCAAGAAGTGAATTTTTCAATTCTTCCGTGGGTCCGCTTTTCATATTTATGCGTTCCGGATTAGTCTTGATTTCATTTAATTTAAAGTGTTGTTGTTTTAGCTGAAGATCATTCTGGTTGATTGGAAACCTTTCTCATAAAGAAATCGTCGCTCTCGTTCTTTTTCCATTATTTTTACCAATATGTACAGGGGATTGTAGCCAATACAGTCTGACTTAGAAAAATTTTACTACAAGACTTTCTTATTATGCCTGAAATGATGCAGATCAGCGCCAATAAGTTATTAACTGAATGGATCTTCCCATGTGTATATGATCCACGCAAGTGAAATCAAGTCATACCTCAAAGGTATGCACCTTTGAAGAAGTGGATCGTGATTCGGGTGCAATAAAAAGCAACCTTCAAAGATCAGTGATCTAGATAACAAAACAGTCAAGACGATTCAGCAGACCGAAACTAATGGCATGCACGAGATCTTTATAAATTTACTGCTGCTAACTGCTATTTCGTATACTTTGTCGCATTCTTGAAGTATCATCAGTGCATTCTGCATCTAGCAGCCAGAATATATGTATCCTCCTAAGCTTCTGGAATTCAGATCTTCGGATCAAAAATTGCGTTTGTTGATTCCTTAAAATGCGAGACTTCTCATACCACGTATGACTATAACGGACGTGCGTCTGATTGTTTAGAACCACTTCATCAGCATTCCATGAGACATAGTAAAAGGCGACTTTGCGCTACTGGCTTCGATGAGTGAAGACTGATGGGTCTAAATATCCGACAGCCTTGAGGTCATGAATGGGAGACTTCAAAACGTACTCTTTTGACTACCTGTTTTTGCGCTTAGGCTAATTGGAAGAATTACTGAGACTAAGATGTTATTTTCCTGGTGTTAATTCCTTCTACCAATTGACTGATCTACGATCACCGTGAGCAGAGACTCAGTTATTCTTAACATTTCCAACTCTCTCCGTTTTTAGCTCATTTTCACAAGGCATAAAAATGCAAGTTGAGAAAATCAAATGGGGGAGAATTCACCCAATCGGTAGCTTATTCAGTCGTAACCTGGTCGCACCAATCACGTGTGGTAGAACGTTCATAGTGAATGTGTTGAGGTAAGTTGAAAAAAATAGTATGTACCACGATTTATGTGCTACCGACTTTACTAGCATGTCTGCTTCTCGGAACCAGTGCAAAGAAACGGGATAAAAACTACTAGCGAAGGCGATCGTCAGCCTTAAAGTTTCGATGATATGCATGGCTTGCCTCTTGCCTGATGAAAAGCGAAATGGGTGAGCGAGGTCCTGGTTTTGGACTCCACAAAATCCCTGCATAACCTCGCATTCGAAAAAGCATGGTGAATAACCACTTTCTCAGTGAATTATCAATTGTATTTGCTGTCCTCTTCCACTTAGTTTGTAGTTTTACATTAATTTCAAGGGCCTTACCTTTCCTGAAATGAAATCATAGCTTGTTCAAGCTTAGGGAGGGCAGCAAGGTTCATTCTTCTGATTGGAGAGGCAACGGCCCCACACGTTTTTGGAGTTGCAGCTAACTGAAGATAGTAACTTGTAAAATAAACACAGTTTGCTCTGAACAAAGTACTTGTGAAAAAACAGTCAAATAATTGATTTCTAATTGAGAACAAATTGTTTGGAATAGCAGTCTATAACACAATGGATTTGGACCGTTCTGATCTCCCCAGCTACAGGAAAGTTACCTTTCACTCTCTCTATTTTTTGGGACAGATTTTCTTTGTATAGTTGTCATTCAGTCTGATAAATATAATTGGCAATATATTCATCATTAGCTCCACCCCAGTAGTAGTCAAAAGATAGTTCCCACACACCGTAATGAATCTATGCTAAAACTAATATGCTCATTAAACGTTAAGCAATAAACTGCATGTATCATTGAGTACACGTTGAACACTGTGGGATCAAAGGTAGCCGTCTGAGGATGCCCGTACTTTTGTAGCATCCTAGTTCGTTTCAAAGCACATTGAGAGCCCAGTCAAAATAAATGTGGACACCAACGTACTATAGAAAGATCTCATCGAACTACTTGCAAGTGAGTAAAGCCTCAAAACTAAATTAGTGATTGTGATCGCGTTCACAACCTTACAACCTTAAATAAGATGCAGTTAAGTCAATTCCAAAAATCTTCCCACCCAGTCATTTCTGTAATCAACGAGACGGAACCCGCCATCAGCGCGAAGTTATTCACTTGGATCTAATCAGGTAATTAATCGGAATGCGCACCGCACCTTTATGATTTTTCTGAAAATGCGACTGAAATCTGTCACGGATTATTGACCCTCATCAAACAGTCTTTTCTGCGAACTATAACGTCATCCAATTCACAAGATGAATACAACCTGCCAGAAAGCTACTGATTTCCCTTGAAAAGTACTGCAGTTTTGGGTCGATTTCTGCAAAGGATTTGCCTACGTGTCTATGTATGTGCCCTTATATGAAAGAATATCCACTCCACCAACAGACGCTAATCGAACTTGGATGTGTGTTTTGGATTACTCTCAGTCTTTTTATCCTCCCGATCATGTGCATCTCTTTTCGCCCCCCATACGGGACCGACCGTCCTGTTATCTTAAACGAATCTTCTATCTTTTTTGTAACTTTCGCTTTGAAGCCTTTATCTAGTCGTACAGAAATTCTCCCCTGAGAAAAAAACACTGAGTTCATTCATTTGAAAACATCCACTGTCAGTTGCAGTCGCGATTGAATTTTAAATGAGTGTTTGTCTAAGACTATGCTTACTACAACAAGTTTCATGCAAGTTAATTTTGCATTTGTTCAAATTACAGGCGAAAACCTGTGCATTCATCAGAATATTCAGTCGTGATAAAGGTCCTTTGCGCAACAGGAACTCCGCCTAATGTCCTAGCTAAGCTTTTTAGTATGGTAATGGCCTTTTAACTGATAAAAGCATGGGCGATTAGCTTTTCTATGAATTTCGTGTGTCTATTTTTATGCTACAGTCACCAACTGACCATCACTAGTTTCAAGTGGTATTTAAGGACGGGAAACCTATATTTTTTACTCTTAGTGGCAAATATTTCCACTCCATGTTGTTTTTCCATTGATAAATCGCAGTTTCAGATGCACATTTGACCCTGGTGATAAGCTGTGTTGACCGAAAAACAACAGCTCGGTGTCCCTATACTTTTGACTTCTCCCTCGGCCGGGGGGTGTCAAATTTCACACATGTACGCAACAGTATCTAGTCGACTGCTCTCGGGGTCAACCGAACTTTAGAACCACTGTGCGTAACTGTTTCAACAAGCACTGAGTAGGATGCGAACGTTTACTAGAAAGTTTGTGATTTTCACTATTTAGTTAAATCCAATGGTAACAGATTTTGTAAGCTTTTATTCAGTTTTGAGAGAAGTTCGGTCCCATTTCGTACAAGTAACAGAAGATGGGTGTCATTCTAAAGAACAACACTAAACTTTTTAACGATAATTACAATGCTCGAATTCCGGAAATTAGAAGAATACGAGCAGTTGTATTCGAGTATGCAGCACATCAGTCAGATAGGTTATTTACTACTGCTTGTTTATCTCTTGTGATGGACGTTCTAGCATCACTATTAATCGACAGATACAAACTAAAATGGGTTGTCCAATTGCCAGAAGTAAACAGGACATAAGAGCTGTGTGTACTTGACAGGTGTTCGCCAAATGTTCCCACTGCATCCGCAATCCTAAGTAATGCCCAAGACGGCCTGGTACTCTACCCATTTAACCAGAAAGCACCATTTTTAAACGAAACGTAACATGAAATTTTAGTCTTACGCGCACGTTCCGCTCAAAGTCATTAAGCATCAAGCTCAATGGTACAAACTGGATAGGTCGCTAAAAACAATATTTAATAGTCAAACTCCCGGACTGACGGATTTAACTCATTATTGTCAGGTTTTCGAAAGCGAAGACATGTATTAGTGCAAACCACTAACAACGTTTTGGAGTCATATGGTTCGAGCTGTGACCGAAAAAAACGTTTCGTATGCTGTGATTTTTAGATGCAAGTGTTTCATACACACAAGGTTTTGAGGTTGCCACGTTACATTCTCTGTTGAAATGTCTTCCTATTGTGCATTCTGGAGGATCGGTAGGTAGTTTTGGTATCAGGCAAACTACACGTATTGCTTAAAGGCGAACATATTGTTATTCGCTTGCGTTGGTGTGGCTGTATTAGGCCCTTTTCGCACATCAGAGGACTGAATTTCAGTGCACAGTGTAAAGGAAAACATACACGAATAATTCACAAAATATGGTTTTTGTTTATGCATCTGGTGTGTAAAAGCCAACTCGTTTCTATGATTATTGCTGACACGGTGTATCTGTTGGTACCGTACACTTTACATGTACGGACAAAATTCAGCTTGCTACGTTAAAAATGTGTACCTTATAAAATCTAATTGGCTGCACGGTTCGCCATCTTTTTGCTGTCTTACTACGTGTTATCACTTTTCGTTCTACCTTTTCGTTCTCTAGACAAAGTTTTGCTGTTCTACTGGGTGGATCAAAGAGATATTAGACCAGAGATTAGGGTCAGCCAACGTTTTAGTTTCGCAATTTTAGGAGTAAATGGTCGGATTAGCATCTCTGATAGGTCTGTGTATCGCACATACAAAGGACATCCTCAATTCGTAGCTGAGTCAAAAATCTAGGTTTTCAACGAATGTTATCAGGTGGGGAGAACTAAATGCCACTGAAGTAGCCTTGGTTCATAGTCACGCAGTCAAGCTGCGACAAGACAAGCGAAAGCCATGTTTCGAATAAAAATTATATTGTTGCTCGACTCCAAGGTTACACACGGCGCCGAACTGATGCACGATAAGGCGTAATCTGTTTGATGTGGAGAATTTGGTGACTGTTTGATATTCGGTGAATTGCGATTCGTGTTTCGTGAATGTTAGCGCTGAAACAAGAGTGAAAAAGTTCGGAGATACCATGGAGAAGAAGCAGTCAATGAAAAGTCACCTCTCCTATTCAGGCTAACCTCACTGGAGTTGCGGCAACACACAGATCATGCATAAGAAAAGGGTGTGTGGAAAAGTGCAACATGATACAATGAACTATGTCAAGCGTGCCGCGGACAACTCGCTGCGTACTCTAAGGCCCAGCGAACCTATTAGTTACAACTTAGTTAAAATTTAAGGAGAAATGTAAAAAATAATTGGCTCAGAAACAGACAAATTCACGAGAACCGCACAGTCAACGAAGCACACCTACCAGAACTGTGAAAAGTATTCAGATGTCTCTGAAGTTCAGTCACCAATCAAATCTCCTGTGTGGAAATCTCCTGTGTAAATTCAGCCTTTGAAAGCTCAACAACATCGCTCACAGTGTGTGGTATCCCAACTATGAAACTGCGTTTGTTCATTATGCATGGCCGTTCCTTTGCTTACATTCATCATTTAGTCAACCCATAATTCTTACAGACACGCAAGCAGCTCACTGACATACTACTGTCCACAAAACTCATATCACCCTGAAGACAGCAAAATTTAATTAAAGAAGTATAGCCTCGCAATGATCGCCGAGTTCCACCGAAAGTAAGATAGTGGCGTTTATATTAGAGGAAACTGCGTAAACAAAGTCAAAATATATAAACAGTGAAGGAATTGAAATCAAGGTACACACAATCCATCGCCAAAGGAAACAAATGTGGAAGTTGCACTTGAATTACAATTATTTCTAATGGAATAGACTGCTTTCGCCGTTGACAGGTGGGTTGCATCAACCACGTATATGATTGAGGTTGCACTATTTGAACTTTAAATTCAAAGACAGATACCAGATGCCCCAACATGATTCGTGCTTTGCCTCGTCTATTCAGGGGTGCAAATTTACTCACGTAGTGACATACCTATCGGGTAGAAGTTTTTAAAGACAATTTTGGAAGTGGATTGTGCTGGCGATTAGCTAATAAAAAATTTCTTTCCAAAATGTAACAGAAATTCGGATACTTCCGAAAATTGATAATTGTCCTTGGTGAGACCGTCATCTATCATACCTATTAAAATCGCTGTCCACTGTGGCTAGTTTTTTCTGCAGACTGTCTTGGCCTCCTTCCTACAAAAAACCTGAAACAATCCTACACACGTAACCAGAGTTACTGTTTCCATTGTTTGATCATTTTGTGATATCGAATTTTTTTTCACTTTTTATCCGCCAAGAACAGTCGGACCGGAACAATCGAATGGATTGGATGTGCTGACTATCCCGACGGTTTGGTACGTTCAGGCGCACTGGTCCATAGTATCCTGGTGTCATCACGTATAAAGCCGCTAATTCAAACTCAGAATGATGGTGCAACTAGTAGAGTTGCACGGCTTACTTGGTATTGAGTTTGTACTAGTGTGTGCCATATCAAAGTTGAGAAAACCCGCTGTTTTATGCCAATGTTTATCAGTTTCCTATGAGCTGAGCTCAGTAACTAGACCAAAATATCGAACTCTAAGTTATATTTCGTTAACTGTATTGAGGAAGTATGAAAAGATAGAAAATTCTGTGGTTCTGATAAGTACCAAGTCACCTTTGAGAGAATAAACATTGCCAGAAAAACATCTCACCTGTGAGCAGAATTCTCAGATCGGGGCCCATGGTTTTGTGTGACCTGGCGAAACTATGTCACTTAATGATAACCTGTTCACGCAGCGGTCACTATCGATACCAGTGTGTTGCAAACCTAAGATTGTTTGCCTGGCTGGTAGAACAAATAGATGCGATGTACTCAAGCAATTTCCGCCTGCCTGGAGCAGTTGACCAACATACACTGTAGTTAAGTCTACAGCATTCCCTTTGGCGGAGGTAGAATTCTCAACACCAGGGTATTTAGTGTTCAAAAGCCAGGGCCAATGAAAACCGCTCCTAGATGTGAAGATTACTCCCACTTTAATTCTTTGAATGCTCTATAAGAAGGCCGCTGAACAGAAAACAACAACCTATGAAAGCCACAGATTTTGACATGAAAAAAACGTTTATCTTATGTCAGCGTCAGCCAACCTGCTAACTGGCAAAAAGAAAACGGAAACCTCATTCAGGAACGTGAATACCACTGCAGAAAGGGAACAGAAAAGTCCTTAAGTGAATCCACATCCTCAGCAGCTCAGCTGGCAGACCAGCTGTTCGATAATTACGATGCCACGGATCCGCAGCTGGCCCTGAACTGCCCACTTGTTGGTCTGCGTTATGTTTATAGCTTAATATCTATTTCTTCCACATCAACACAAACCAGACCCCGGTACGTTGTGTGGTTTCGACATGATGCCGTATGTGGAATTCACTAGAAGACCTATTTACGGTAATGACGGACGTTAGCCGTCACCCCACCAGATGTTGGGCGCATCTTCGGAATCGACGCGCATACGTGTGACATTGACTGGTGTCTGCACTACATCATCTGACACTGCGCTTGCCTCTTGTGTAGGTTCACGTTCATTCCAGTGATGTTCTTCCTTCCGTTTGAATTGCGTGCTCAGTATCTTCACAAGCACATCGAATTTCGAACGAAACAGCCTCCTATAGAAAGCCAGTTAGGGTCGTTGAGGGGCTTAACTGAATCCAAGCTGAATTTGTCATCCGTAGTATTCATCAATGAATATTACAGTGCCTCTCATGTTTCATCTGGTACATTATTCGAGATATCGTAGTATACTTTCAGGAATATAGTACCAAGTGAAACATCGGCTGGCCCCTCTCCATCAACTCACTTGGAGAGCACCATAAACGAGCGAATCAGCTGGGATTTAGCTGAGTCTCTCGTTACCACCAACTTACTACGCAGGTGAGTGCATTCCACCGGATACGAACAGGGTGGTGTTCGAAGAGACGAAAACTCGGTAAGTGCACCCACCTAATGAGTCCCAGAATGTCAATGAGTTTGGTTTAATATATCCACTGTGCATGCACCGATGTTTTTACTGAGGGCACAACTGGCTATTCTGGATGGAACGCAGTTCCTGCATGCTCAATGATATCAGATGGCCAACGGTGAGCATCGCGACGAAGAGCGAGTCATCATACTGCGAGTAATCGTATTACGAGGGGGTCTGGAAGTGCATTCGTACTGTCCTCTGCGATATGAGTGTGAGATCAGTAAGACCTTTCCTCCAAGCAACTAACATGCTCATATTCATGGAAGCAGACATGCTGCCTTCACCCGAGGAAGGATGGGTAGAGGTCGGTCCGAAAAAAGCACACTCCGATTGCCCATCGATTGACTGTGACAGTCAGCGTATTATTCAGTATAATGGAAATACTTTAAAACCAAGGAGTCCGGTGCCGCCTAAAAGGCACCTATTATGCGCACACGCAGTATAAATGAGACAGTAATAAATTACTTCCTGTACCCTCGGGTCAGACCGTTTTCCTTCGGCCAAATGGGCCATACCGATGAGTCTCACTCTGGGAAGGGTCCCCCGAAAGAAACTTAACTCTCGTGGTTTGGACCTCTAGGAGAAGGGTCCCTGAACAAAACCCTAGACTTTCCACCGTCTTGTGTGTCATAATTTTGAGTCAAAGGCTCAAGGTGAGGTATCTCAACCAAAACTCCATTTCTTTGGCCTGGGCAACCGGGAAGTATCACTCGCAGTTGCGGCTCTTCGGTTACCGGTCTTCTCTCAAACTCCCATCAAACAATGCAATGCGATCAACCCAACTGCCACTCTCCTAGCCACCATTCTGTGTAAGGAACTTCGCCCAGAATAATAAGTCAAATAAGTCACTAGCTCACCTCAAAAGATCTGATCAGCCTTTAGGGCCCGTACTCTAGGTCAAATTGGGCAAAAAGCAGCCCTTGCTAAAACTTTGGTTTCCCTTTCCATCGATGTATGTCGTGTCTCCAAAACACGCATACGAGATCCCACTTCGGTCATGCTCTTCAAGCTACTTCCGATGAGCCCAGATATTCCATATTTCACTCTTCGCGTATCCGGTAATCCTAAAGAAATAGCTCAATGTATATAAGGTGTGAATTGCACTCAGCCCCAAGGCTGAAAGCGCCTACAGGACTGGATCGCAGTAAGCGGCCCTCTCTGCGCTGTGCGGTTTTCTGGCTCAATTAAGATAAACGTAGGACGATGCAACATACGGCGTTTGTTTGTATCAGTACGAGCTTCAACAGACTGCAGTCCTGAGACTGAGAAGGACGAGTTTTATCAATATCTGTCAAAACTGCTTCGGTCAGCAAGAACGACAGGTATAGCAATCATCGTATGATATCATATGATATCCTCGTACGGATAATGAGCGGCTTCTTCAGGTGTGTGCAGATCATCGTCTGTTACTGGACGATAAAACTACCAACAAAAACGCTCACATCCAACTACTTGAAGGCAACTTAGCACAAGATAGTCGTAGACTCAATTGGACCTGTGGGGGTTCCTTCTGGGGTATGAAAATTGACTCTGATAATCCCATCATGCAGGCCCGGTTATCTCTCCGCTTCACGTCAGCATTGCGTGTGCCAAAGAAGAACAGCTCCGTTCACCGACTTCGACAACTTTCAATATCCCGAAGTTACCCACCTGATCTGGCTAGAATGCTACTAAAAACGCACTGTCGTGTGCATAACGAAGATTGCTTGGATGCTGAATGGGGAAGAGTTAACGAAACTGTGCTGTCAGCTTCCAGAACTGTTTGTGTAGGCCATCTGGCTGGACTAAATGAACACTAGATATCATCGAGATATGCAGATCCTATTGCTACCAGAAAGGCCATATCCGCAGCTAGCAGCTATGATGGCGCAGGCAGGTCTCTCAAACAGCGGATAATCGGGAGCTTGAAGAATGGCAGAGAATGCTGGTGGATTTCGAAGGCCCAGGAGATGGAGAAGCTGCAGGTAACGGCCGCACCTTATTTCAGCTGATTCGATCAACCGGTCAACAGGAGACATGTCAGTGAAACGATATGCGATAAAGACGGAGCGGCAATTCATTCCCTTAAGCTGTTTTTGATGGCTCAGTGGTTGGAGCGCGGATTTACTGACCGAAAGGTTCATGGGTTGAACCCGATCTCTGTCTCTTGACTTCGCCTATCTAAGTTTGGGTAACCTGGCAGTATCCCACCCGATCTCTTTGACTTCGCCTATCTAAGTTTGGGTAACCTGGCAGTATCCCAGCCCACGTGCCTCCTACTGGTGGCATAGCAGGTAAGCTAAGCG
>NW_008751680.1:1495236-1525456 GCF_000715545.1 Opisthorchis viverrini
CCCCGCTTGACAACTCACTGACAGTGCTGGATTTATGCACCAATTTACCAGCTCGCGCGTGCAATGCGCAGCTACTTACCCCCCCAATCATCGGTGAACGAAACTGTGGCAGCTACAACCAGTGTACGACGAGTACGCGGTTATTACAGCTGATAATGATGATGATGATGTCAGAAGCTAAGGCGGTGTTTGGCGATCAAAGTCGTCCCTTCCAAATATATATTCCCTATGAAGAAGCTATGCAACCCTTGTGGGCGTGTGCGAGTATACGGCAAACTTTCACCTGAGTTCACCACGTCCAGTAGTGAAAAATAAGACTGCCCTCTCTAATCTTTCGTATTCAACTTTGTAATCAATGCGCTGCTTGAAGTTTCTCCGCCTGATTATGAAACCTCGGGAGTCGAAATGCTCCCGGGACGTTTGCTCACAGATATTAAGTATGCAGACGACATTGCTCTCCGTGGTTCACATCCTTAAAAAATGCAAACTATTTTAAATAACCGAAATAATTCGGACGCATGGTTTGGCATGCGCTTCAAGTCTGAAAAGCATAAAGTGCTGATACAAGACTGGGTTGGATCAAACCAAAACCTTATGCTTGCAGACGAGCCAGTCGATGTAGTAGATAAATGCGTTTACCTGAGCAAGCTGTATAAGTTCTGGTGGACTGGCTGGAGATGAAATTACTTCTCGAATCGGGTAAACCAGGGCAGCTTTTGCCAACCTCCTACACCTATGGCACCCATGTGGCGTCAGTTTGTCTGTCAACGGGTAGAGTTTACACTGCAGTGGTGCGATCAGTACTGCTTTACAGATCAGAAATTTGGCCCATACGCGCAGAGGGCATACGAAAGATGTCAGTGTTTAACCATCGGTGTCCTAAACCATTGGTCAGGTCTGGTGCGAACATAGTATAAGTAATGCTGAGATACGTCAGATGGCCTTAAGAGAAAGGAACTCTTGCACGATAGATGAACTATTCACGCTTCATACGTTGCGCTAGTTAGGACATGTACCCCGCATGCCAGGATACCGCCTGTCTCACAGACCTCTTTTGGCTCAGTCCTATGCTCAGTGGAAGTCACTGAGAGGTGAACGGTGTGACCCAGCAACGTGGTACGAAAACGCTAACCAGTTAACTTAGACCCCGGGACTCAACTCACAAATGGCCATTAACAATGGCAGAAATGGCCCAATCGCGCAGTCACTGGCACTCGTGCAACAAAGCTATCACCTTCAATGCGTAGCCACCCAGTTCCCACATTCTCCCGTTTTCTCGTGATGGAACTGTAGCAGCTAGAAGCAATGTGCCTATGGTACACGTTTTATAGTTGATATACATATGCATCCTTCAAATCCGTTATAATTTCACGGTTCAAAACAAGCAGGCAAAAGTGTTGACTGGGGGGCTTAACTTCGTGGGTTTATTTTTGACTTGCTTTGCTATTAAGTATGCAGACGACATTGCTCTCCGTGGTTCACATCCTTAAAAAATGCAAACTATTTTAAATAACCGAAATAATTCGGACGCATGGTTTGGCATGCGCTTCAAGTCTGAAAAGCATAAAGTGCTGATACAAGACTGGGTTGGATCAAACCAAAACCTTATGCTTGCAGACGAGCCAGTCGATGTAGTAGATAAATGCGTTTACCTGAGCAAGCTGTATAAGTTCTGGTGGACTGGCTGGAGATGAAATTACTTCTCGAATCGGGTAAACCAGGGCAGCTTTTGCCAACCTCCTACACCTATGGCACCCATGTGGCGTCAGTTTGTCTGTCAACGGGTAGAGTTTACACTGCAGTGGTGCGATCAGTACTGCTTTACAGATCAGAAATTTGGCCCATACGCGCAGAGGGCATACGAAAGATGTCAGTGTTTAACCATCGGTGTCCTAAACCATTGGTCAGGTCTGGTGCGAACATAGTATAAGTAATGCTGAGATACGTCAGATGGCCTTAAGAGAAAGGAACTCTTGCACGATAGATGAACTATTCACGCTTCATACGTTGCGCTAGTTAGGACATGTACCCCGCATGCCAGGATACCGCCTGTCTCACAGACCTCTTTTGGCTCAGTCCTATGCTCAGTGGAAGTCACTGAGAGGTGAACGGTGTGACCCAGCAACGTGGTACGAAAACGCTAACCAGTTAACTTAGACCCCGGGACTCAACTCACAAATGGCCATTAACAATGGCAGAAATGGCCCAATCGCGCAGTCACTGGCACTCGTGCAACAAAGCTATCACCTTCAATGCGTAGCCACCCAGTTCCCACATTCTCCCGTTTTCTCGTGATGGAACTGTAGCAGCTAGAAGCAATGTGCCTATGGTACACGTTTTATAGTTGATATACATATGCATCCTTCAAATCCGTTATAATTTCACGGTTCAAAACAAGCAGGCAAAAGTGTTGACTGGGGGGCTTAACTTCGTGGGTTTATTTTTGACTTGCTTTGCATCAGAGCAGCATTAAAATGTCAACCTTTGATTCGTCTGCCGTGCCGAGTGTTTTGGCTGCAATCGTACCATTTTCAATCAAAATAAATTGATCAGTATAAACTGGTCCAACTGCGCTTCTTCGAAAATAGATCCAAAATGTTCTTTCCTGGAAACCTGATGGTCGGCACTGCGTTTGTATGCTGTGGCTTTCCAAACACCTCTGTGTTTTGGCCTCGGAAGCGGGGATCGTGTGGTTGTTAAAGGCACTGTAAACAAAATGAACGCAGTGACCCGGTGCCAAACAAAAAAATCAGTAGTAAACGCACGCTCATGAATATTCATATTTCACTTCCGAATACAAATAATATACACCGGGAAAATAAAACAGCAATAAAATAAGTTTTATTACCAGCAATACCTGGGAGGCTAGATGTCAACTAAGGTTGAACGGCTGAATCAGTGAATATCACAGATGCAATGGAACGCCTGGAAGCAACGATTGGTGGCGATCGTGGGGTAAAAAATGGAAGTCTGGTCAAATATGCTTTCATTTCCTATCGATCAAGGAAAATTCTTCCCCGTGAAACCATACACAACAGTGAGGTTACGGTCATTTTAGACAAAACTATGGATATTGAGCATGTAACAGCCAAAACAAGCAAGGGCGATATGCGAAATTTTGACCAGAGATTTCACAGAGCATGCGCCTGCCAAAAGACATTAACCACATGCGCGAAACCATGTGCTCGCTTGGTAGGCTTTTGTAACATTCCTAGTAAAACCAGTTTTTAGAGAGGCCATCATAGTTCCCTTAGTACAATTCAGATGAGTCACAATATGGCTCCAACCAAGAGAGCATCAAATTATCTACTAATTGCTGCACAACGACTCAAATGTTTTCATAAAGGGGGAATTACTCTACCCTAGTTTCGCTAATCCTGAAATTATGACATCTGGTAATTTTAATAGACAGTCTGTCCCGTAAGTGGAGCAAACCTACGTTCAAAAGCCGGGAAGAACCTAGAGCTGTTTCATTCATATTGGGAGTCATCAGCAATGAGCAACTTATGGAAATCAGTTTCAAACCCGTGACATCCAGGTTAATAGTTTAAATACCTAACTTTCGATTAAGAGCACCGATCATCAGTGTGACTAACTGGTACTCAGACATGATATAGGGCCCCTGATTCTTCAGTCACGGGATCCACACCAGGTAGAAACTCATCCTGTGAGGAAATAAGAAGCAGCTTTTCCCGATCGCCCAGACAGATCACAATCTCTGTCCCATACCACCCACAGAAAAACTGAAAGGCGTCATGCAGTGTTCAACGATATGAAAATCCAGTTTATGTGCAAGATGTAAATTACTGCTATTCAACTCCAATTTCGCAATATGATATTGCAGTTCAAAACGAGCAAACATGTGGATGGAGACAATACTATTTCAAATGTCCCACTGTGTTCACCTCTCTTTACCTTACTACTTTCGATCTACCAAGGGAAAGGTCCGAACGGCGGAATCCGGTTGCTCTCGTTTTGGGTGTGATCATACTATCGAACTAGGGAACCGCAGACTTTAGTACCGGTTTCCGTGTTTTACAAGCAAGTGACCACATAATTCCTTGGTCCGCGAAGTGAGCTTTCCTGACCTATTCCGTGAAGTAGCATCATTTACCAGAAGACTGTGCGTCCTTTTTACCTCCTCCTAGTTTCAGTCAGCGATAAGAGCCAGGTTGAGGACAGAGTGCACCAACCAACCATTATCTTCAGGGTTTTACACAGCAAGGACGGACTGTCTGGAAAAAGCTTGGATTACCACATTTACAGACTACCGCCGGGCATACTGGTTAATAGCGGCAAGATGATCCCCTCTTTTGACGCCTTAAAGCTGCAAACTCGAAATCTCGGCCTTTTAACAGCATCTAGTAAAATAAGGCATTCTTGCTAGGTGTGTCCAATCCTTAATAGGAAGTAATGCAATGCACTAAAGTTATGTTTACTTTTTTCATGGTGTAGCCAATTGGCTTCAATTCGCTCTGGTAGCCTCACCGTCTGCCATGTCGACCAACTTTAGCTGAGTCCAAGCATTAATCAGTAGTTAGCAACGCCAAGGGTACGTTCACACTTTAATGACTTCGTATTCGCCCGCTTTCGACTTAACGACTCACCAGCCGAACAAATGACCGCAATCACCTAGGCTGATGAGGCTGATGTTACAGTGGACCCGCATTATGCAGCGACGAGCAAGTTTGCTCGTCTGTTTGCCTATATCATAGGGACAGTATGTAGGTAGACGAACACAGATAGGCAGTAAGTTCGCTGGACTCGAAGTGAGAGATTCAAGCGTAATTCTTGTCAAGATTCACCACAGACGCCTGCTAACCGAGTTCCGTCGGTTACACCGGATTTTGCGCGCTTAGTGTGTGCGGAGGAGTCAACCTTCTAGATGACAACAGGTAAAGGGATCAAAAGAATTACTGGATATGAGGACAATCATATGGCGAAACAAGAGTTCTGCACATACGTGCTATGAGTGAGTGAATCTGCACTGTACATTGGTTTGAAGAAACAAAACGGGAGCACCTGACCCCACAATAGTTCCTTGTTGGAAGGACCACACCAGAATGAGAACATGATTATACTAGCATTCCTAGGCAACCGTTCGAGTGTGAACAGCCCCGAATAGTCCATCATTGGTAAACTTCACGTTATATAGTAAATCTGATTCGGACATTCAAGTTCAAATCAAGGAAGATCTTATGAATCCAGAGATAGAATATCTTATGGTGCTTAGTAAACCTCATCTTATTAGCTAATCCATGACTGAAATAGAATGCTGCCTCTGCCTTGACAACATTTTTGGTATAAGAAACTGTGATTTAGCTACTAGGTCTACTAAGTGGAAAAAACAGTACACAATCAGACACATGATCTTGCGGGAAATCTCCACATTTCAAAACGAGCCGATATATGATAACCATGCGGGATGACTATGCTTGCCGTACTCTACAGCTATTCGGACTGTGGTTGTAAAAGGAGCCAAGAAATCGACTTAGATTTGTTAAACTGTTTCGATAGCTATAACAGCGTAAATGAGTTTTGTGGTCCATGGAGTCTGTAGTCAAAGATAAAGGTTCATTTCGGGACTCTTATAGCCACTGGATTGGATTGTACTCTGCGTAATCGCTTTGTTGTGGTGATATTAATTTGGAATCCAGTAGGTGGTTCTAATAGGTGCCGAAAAATGAAGTAGACAGCGCATCTCATTGACAAGTTTTCACTGGAACTGATTAGACATTGGTTCCCATAGGAAAATACGCCAGTTTCGGACAAACGCA
Organism: Opisthorchis viverrini; assembly: GCF_000715545.1. Taxonomy (NCBI): domain Eukaryota; kingdom Metazoa; phylum Platyhelminthes; class Trematoda; order Opisthorchiida; family Opisthorchiidae; genus Opisthorchis; species Opisthorchis viverrini. Next base: position 1,501,014 of record NW_008751680.1, read on the forward strand.
TGAATTGGGACATTTTCTAAGGCGTCTATACTTAAACGGGAAAGAAGAGTGTAAGACGGAAGCCGTAGGGCACGACAAGTCCTTTGCGAGAACGTGTGGTCTCCACTGTCTACACTGCCAGCGCACCGATTTTTCGCCAAAAGTCCTTAATGTCTATGAGCCGGTTACAGGACACAGCCGGCAAGTAATTTAGGCTAACGTGAGTCCCCATTGCTGTTGCAACAGCACTTCCATAAATTATTACGATCTGTACTTCGTGATCCAGAGCCCCTCAACCACTGGGCTTCTGTAATTGGCGATGTTGTACAATCACCCACAATGTTCGGTGTCATATGGGATTCGGCCACGGCTAGGAACACATGGATTTTTTCTCGTGACATCCACAATTGGCATCGATCGCGCTTCGTGTCTCACAGATGAGAGAGACAGTCAAGCGTTTATCAAGCTTCAAAAGTTTGAAAGCAGCTATCATGAGGTCGACACAACACCCACCGTCGTCCGACTGAGTGTCAACAGGCCCAGCCACGGTAGGCTTCCACTCACTCGCCTGGTGTACGAACCCATGAGTATCTATGTATGTATGCGCAACAACGCACTTCAGTAAGCGCAGTAAGGAAGTTGAACACTCGATAATTTATGGTAGATTTCGGGTTTCCCAGAGGTGCACACAATGCTACGTCTGGCTTACACACACCGGTGACGTTTTATAAGAAACATTTAACAGACTAATAATGCAGAAGGGGGGAAATCCTATTCAAGGATAGCAGAGCCAGTCACACATGCATTGGCGTTTCGGCGAACCGTCCGTGCTTGAACGCATACAATACAGTCTGTTGGTGTAAAGCTCGGACTACGAGGAAGTAGGCGCGAAGCAATAGACAAAACCACCTCTGAGAAGTGGACTCTGAGATATTGTCGATAGGCGCCAGTTCCCCTCAAGTGTAAAATTCATTCCTGTGAACGCAGCCGTATCCACAGTGGCAAACGCCATCATCCCCCCAAGAGGATAGAATAGACAATTCTTGAACTAGAAAGGTCTTGTGGTAATTAGAAATGTACCGTAAAATTTGTAGCCCGAGTAGCTTGGGTAGGGTCACCACCCGACATATATTGATGACATCAACTCGATTGGTGCCTATATCTTTGCAAGAAAGTTGCCAACCACGGCGAATAGATCAATGGCCGCTTGATCAACTACCTTGCAGCAACTGTTTGAGACCTACTCCCTTGATAGTGATGGGTGTTCAGAATAAGTGTACCTAAAGTTGTGTCACTAGTGAAGACAACGGAAACCCAGTTTCCCTGTATACATTAAGTTTTGTTGTTTTCATGAAGTAAACTTACTTCTATGAGTTAGCCGAGGAAACAGACAATTCGGAAGGCACAATAGGCAACGACCCTACAAATAAACGGAAAGCCCAGGCTTTCCGAGGATGAGCTACTAATGTCAAGCCGACGAAATTGCCCAATATGACCGAGCCGACTGGTCTTCCGTATGGAGTACACAGCAAAGTATTAAGAGGCGCCATGAAACACTACTGGACTCCTACCCGTCTTTTTGTGAATGACCAATTAAGCTTCTCAAAACACATTCGACGCTAAATATTTTGTTGAAATTATCCTGTTGTCAGCCTACTCAAGAATCATACGACGATGCAGAACACATTTCCCAGGATCCACCATGAAAACCCTCCGGTGAAGGATTTCTGTCAGGAAACAGTTTGGTTTCGACTCGTTTCCGTCTCGAATCCCGTAGAATTTTGGACAATATGATCCCCTTTGAAGTATTTCGCAAGATTACTTCCCACAACTTAGCAGGGATTGTTGACTGAATCGAATTAGTTTCAAGTTGAAGTCCAAGACTAGAGAATATATGTGTGAACGTAACTCCATCAAATATGTAGGTCAAACGGTGCGATCATTATAGACAACTGGGTTACAAACAAGCAAATAGTATTCTGTATTTGTATTCCACTACAGAAAGAGGGGTGAAACGAGGCTCGTTTTACTTCATGTAAAGGAAATATTGCGAGTTGAATTGCGAGCAAACAGAAAAGCGTGTGCGGTTGACCATCAGTGTCAATGTAAATTTAACCTGGTCAGGTCTGCCAACTCAAATACGCCTTCATGTTGTTTTGCACTGCACATAAGTCAAGGAAGATCTTGAAGTGGCGCAAAACGAGAACGGGGTAAATAGGACTAGAATTTGAGCAGCCCAATCACATAGCGAAGTACGTGTGTAGAGTGTACTGACCAAAAAACATGAGGAAGCGTGGTACAGTGGGTGCTGTTGCACATACAAAGGACCGGTTAGAGGAATACGAGAAGACATGCCACCGACTGAAGAGTAATCAGTCGCTAAGACGTAAATGCAACATAGAGAAACGGACTCTAGTGAAAATTTTCGATTCTTTGGTACAAATACTCTTGCTTTATGCACTTCATACAATAGACACACAATACAGAAGAGTTCACTTGGCTTATAAGCCTGGCAAGAGGTAGCATGGAACCCAGAATGAACTAATATAGAAGGAATGGTTGAACTGAGTGTGACCAGATGGGATGGGCGCCAAGCTCCAGTTGACCAAATGCGGATCTTTGCACAGACCAAAATAACCCAATCACCAGACGGTAAGACGCTACCATGGACGCATCAGGTCAAAATCTACTGCAACATAGTGTTCCAAAGACGAAGAGAGTGCACAGTGAAGAGTTCAAATTTATACTACCCAGCCTGCAGTATTCAAGTGAAACTTCCCAGAACGAGCCAAATAAGCATGAAAGAACTACCTGAAGGATAGAGACAAAATGAACGGGACATCAAAAAACAACTTATCCTGGAGAAGACGACTGGTGATTGAGACAGTCTAAATTAATTGACATTGTTAATCAGAGTGAGCAAAACTTGAGACAGCTGGACCTACCACTTCAATAATCTAAATTAGCAGTTATCAAGAGGGTGTTCTATGATGTTCAGAAAGGTCTGATATTCATTACATCCAATGAATTATTCAAAATTGAACTGCTGGCTACTGTCTTGCAATCGGACCATCCATCGCGTTTACGTGCGCGTTTAGACCGATACCATCAGAGCTCTCCTGTAACTTCTTTTCATCATCATCTGGGGCAAGTTCATCAAGGGCTTCCAAAAAACGCAGAGAATCGGCAAAACTGAGTCCAAGGTCGGATCGGAGACTTTGAGTGAAATACTCTGGAGCCCAAAGGCGTAGGCCTGCTAGTTGAGACAGTAAAATGCCGTCTATGCCTCCCGCCATATTTGCTGGCACATGACCTAGACCACGAAATCGTAGCCACGTTGCAACAGTGCTCGTAGACCAAGTCCGTACTTCAGGTTTGATCACTTGACGCCAAGCATTGGTTGGTATGGGTCGAGAGGCCAGACCGCTAAGGGCACCCAAACTCATGCTGGGATCTAGGACTTTGTTGGGAAAGCCATGAGCAGCGGACGTCGGGAGCGCATCTTCGCGCTTGACAGACAAAACCGACGCGGCACGATTGCCTCCTATGGGGCCTCCATTCAGATGATTGACATTTGGATCAGCATTACTCATTCCAGCGATTCCAGTATCCCCAGCAATCGCCATGTGACGTTTGCTATCAATGGAAGGATGACGTGCCGTAGCCATGGCGGCAGCGTGAGCAGCGGCTTCGGCACGCTTTCTGGCTTCGGCAACAAGCTCTCTGAGCTGATTAATCAATGTTTCATAACTTGCTTCTGTATCTCGTTTCCCGTTGAAATCAATCATATGTCTGTTGGATAGGCGTGTTAGCCACCCTGTGGGCTTCAGCTTTGGCTGCAATACAATAGGGATTATAGGTCTAGGTCGAATATCCGAACCAGTGCTGATAAAATATTCCGCTTCTAGACGACAACCAGGACTCAGGCGATAGGCATCACTGAGGCAAACAACCATAATTGTTGATTGGTCAATACATTCCAACCACTGCGTTCTCGTTGCTGTATTGCAGGCGCACATACTCAATCCAACCAGACTAGCTTCGGAAAGAGCGATGGATTCAGAAACAAAAGGAACGTTGGAGATCGGAAGGTTTGCTTCACGAAGACGATCTGCAACACGACTGACAGCAACACGGTTGGATGGAGCGAAACTAAAAAGCACCGAACCACATTCGGCAGGCTCATCTCGGATGACCGCAGGAACAGTATGGCATAATTTCCAATGTATGGCTTCTAATGCACGTATCATGGCTTTGGTAAAGAGATTTGGAACCGCCGGGTTATTTAGTACTTCACCAACCCATGTTTTCATTTGGTTCTGTGTACTACTAGTCAAGGAAGTGGTTTCAACTGTTAAATTCCATAGTATACGAATAGCTTCCTCAGCTTCTTTGATTGAGACTGTACTAGGCGATGGATGCACAGCAGCGTCGATGAGGTCTTTCAGAAGACTAATACATGCAGATCCCTGGTCGGATGTGGGGCCACCAGTTGGTGGAATACTGATACTGACTAAATTCGCTTTAACGGTGTCGTGGACAGAGAATGCGGATAAAGCAGATAAAAGCTCAATCACTTGAAAACCATGACATCGACGTTTCTCCGACACACGCGCCGAATTGATGTAGCCAAACAGGACGCGGGGTAAGTCGATTCCACCTGAGCTAGTGTCCATGATCAGGTGTGCTTCGGACTCAGTGACAATGTGAGCTAGACACAATGTAGATACACAACGTAAAAATTCCTCCTCTCTCTGTGCCAAATGTAGCAATGCCTGTCTGACGGATTCTGAAGTGAAATAATGTGTATTACCAGGTACGCGGGCGATATTGTGAATGATGGACAGACTAGCTTTGATAAGATAGTAGACATTTTTGCTGCTCAGATTCTCTAGATATGGTTGATGGCCAATATTCAAATTCAACAGATTCGGCAAACCTGCAGCAGCCAACGCAGTTGCAAAGTCCGGCCACGTGTCAGAAAAATTCCATGTGGTGTTGTAGAAGTAAAAAGAAGAGAACCAAATATCGTCATTTTTGAACACGCCCATGTTGTTCAGCTTTTTCATCATCTTCGATGCAAATGCCGGATAGTCACAATTAGTCAAGTGTTGTGCCAATTCAGCTCGGTAAGTATGGCAATCGAAATAAGCCCGGCTCAGTTGTTTCCCGGTCTCGTACATGGAACGCAGATCGGACATATCCTCCAACCCGTGGAACACATCCATCACCTGGTCTATGAATGCACGGGCTTCCTCTAATGTGAAGCCTTTGCGACACTGGGGAATATCCATTGGGCGCTTTGAAATGGGCTCAGGATGATCCATCACAATTGTCTGATGGTGTCAGACGCAAACAGGGTGTGTAAGAAACAAAGGATACATCTAGACATCCGGTCCGTCTATATGTTCGGTGAAGTACGCAAAAGCAGTTTCATCCAGAGCTACGTAATGCCTGAGTGTAGTATCCGAAAGAAAAGTCGATGCGTACTTGGTAGATAACGGCTGCGTATGAATAAACAAAACGGAGAAAATATAGATTAGTCGATGTAGGGGGAAATGCTACACGCTAGAATCGACAGAACACAAGTAACAAAGTGGAGCGGAAAACAGGTCATCATGAGTTGGCTAAAGGTAGGTTTAGAATCGCACGATTCATTGATCACTGAGACAACCATCAACAACCAACAACCACTTCCAATCGATTCAAAAATTTTCCAGCAGGCTTCAACCTTCTGTTGCGCTACCCAAATGGGAAGTCCTAAAAGGCAAGCCAATGAGTCTGCATATCCAGGATAGTTACTGGGTAGTCGTTCGATCCATCAGACTAACCGATCACATCACTCAAGCGTGAAGATGTTCGCCTGGTCAGACGCGACAATCCAGATGCGTCCAGCGTGAGCTGGTGGAGTGAAAACGGTGCTTCATTAAGTACTCTGCATGAGTGCATAGGATAATAAGGCGTGCCTTTGCGTTTTGAAAAAGCACGCGTAGAGTGAACAGGCGAGGCCACAGCTGAGACGAATTGACCGTTCGTGATTCTTCTTTGATTGTTATTGTCAACGCCGTACCATATGACAGTAAAAGATACTGAAGGTAAACAATCATTACTTCCGGACTGACCACTGGGCTCCACGAGCTAAAATATTTGAGCAAATATTCGGGAGCAACCACAGGTTTATGAGCCACCCTCGGTACTTTACAATTCGGTACACAGAACTGAGAATGCAAATGTCGAATAAGTATCCAGTTTCTTGAACCCGTGAGCGATCCCAGGAAGTGGCAGCCACAGGAGAAACAACTGTTCTAAAATTGTTTAATGCAGATACACGCTGGCACCAGGTAGTTATAAAAATGTCCGAGAGCAGTCCTTCCCTACTGAACAACACTCAGATACCTAAAGGATTGCCGCTGCTTGTTGGTGGGTCCGCTCGAGACTTGCTCCATCGGTAAAACAACAAAAACATTAAAAACTACGAGTTATGCGTGGGCCTCTGAAAAAAACGGTACTCGTAGACGCTAAGAAGCTGGTACGTTTAGTTGTGTTTGCTCCCTTTTTCTACTCATTACATTTTCTAATTACGTAACCTTATATTGATTGAGTTTTTAGTATGAGTGTCTCAAACAGGTGACCTCTTGGCCACCTTTTGTGAAAAAATAAGATCAATTCCTTGAGTATAATGTAGTAGAAGAACCATAGTGTTACAGGAAACCATCCTGTAAACCAGAGTTGAAAAGGACTTGGCACTTTGCTGTACATTCAACCTTACTTTCCGAAAGTTCATCTAATCTACTTTTTGGACATAAAAAGAATGAAGCTGCGACTACCAAGTCTAGGCTTTACGCTTCCTTTTCATTTTGTACGACAGCTTTCCTTCTGATCAATCTGTATGAGATGCACGAACATGTTGTGTTCTGTTATCCTCAACGAGAGAATGGTAGCATTCCTCCACCATCATTTCCGACAAAATAGCACAAATGGTCTGCATTGTGGGGTTTTACTAAATTAGTCCCTTGAAGTAGTCGACATTCCTCCATGATTATTATCCTCAGAAAAGCCGGTCGTTGAGATGTGGTTTTGTTCCGATGCTTTGCGTCTCTCTCGTTGGCGTTACTGTGGCCGTTACTACCGGTATATGAGTACCTATGAAACGTTGTTTGCAAGACTGTCATAGTTGATACAGCATGGGAAAACTTCTTTATCGATCCGGTTACAACTGGGATGAAACTAAGTGTGATAGATGTCACGCCGGATGTCGCTTCTTCATGCCATGCAGGGACTGATTGTTTCTACGGTGACCGAGGATACGTGATTCAGATTCGCTTGCGTGGACCTTTGGCGAGTTACCGTAAAAGTGGACTCCGGGAATACAATTGATCAGCCGAAAAAAATGAGATGGATAAACAGGAAGAAAGTTTAGAAGTATGCAATAAGGCATATCCCGATCAGCTTTCAGAGGAGATCCGACATCCTCCAGTTCCATTGAATTCGGTTTTAACTGCGCACCCGACCCAGCTAGGTTAATGGGCTTCACCACAATTCACTACAGCTTATTACGCTTCCGATATTACATTTAACCACACAACCATACAAGTCTGGAGAATATCCAACATTCGCCTTTTCGGTGTCAAGCTTAGATTACAGAGGTCGCATATTCCAAATCGACCGCTTTCATCACACAACAAACATTGATGACAATGAAAAGTAGAGTCAAATGAATAAATCTATTTGAAGTGCCGGAAAGACGCTAGGTACATTGGACGGTGATGTTATGGAGCATCATAGCGAAAATCATCATTCATTACGAGTAGACCATCCAGGAATGTTTGCTGAGGACGTACAATAGCCGAAGATCAATGCTGGTAGTGGCATCGTTCTAAGGAGTTTCACTAGTTAAATCCCTTCTGAAAACGAGAAAAGAACAAAGCATGTGTTAAGATGTATGAGTGAAGAGAAGGAGATCATCCAGTCATCGAAAACTCGGATACATTCAAGAACACTCTCTTAAAAATAGCGTACGATAGTCGTATTGAAACAAACAAACAAACAACCCCGATGAATTCCGAATCTTCCAAGGATATTCAACTCTATAAAGAATTAATTGGAAGTGATATCAGGAATAATGCGCTGAGTAAAGCTTGGGACTATCGAAAGGTGGAAAAAGTTCTTTGAAAAATGGGTAACACAGTAACAGATATTTGAGACACAATTTATATCCTTCAAATACGTAGTCTCAAAGCAATTTATAGAGAATACACCCTAGAAGTTAGGCGGCAATGTATTCTTGTAAGTCTTCCGAAATAATTTAATGTAAATGAAAGCATACGCTTGAATGAAGTGCATTAATTTCGGACAATCGGCGCTATCAACGGTACTGAATCGAAACTATCAATTACCCCACCGGCGGTTAACTGTCATCTCTGGGGGTAGTGTTTATCCTTGTCTAGTGAAACTCATGTCTACCAAAACCTTGGATGATCTGTCATTTCCAGACAGTAAACTCTAGACACCAGGTCCTATTCTCCTCCTTCTTTAGAGAGAACACAACATACTGACTATGAAAATATCCCCACTATGGATGACAGAGGCGTAAATAGACTATTTTCACTTTAAGCAAGCCCCCACTTGCTTGTGGGGGCTTTCAACAAATTCTCCATACTCTTCTCGGGGAAAGAAAAAAGCTAGCCTTGGTTAACGAATCAAGCAGTTTGATCAATCGGCCCGCAAACGGAAAATCCATTAATCATATGAAAAGCAATAATCACTGCTATAATAATATTCCACTGCCAACTGTAGTTAACATGCGTCGCTTTCTGATAACACTGAAATATCGCTTTTCTTGTCTACGTAACCATTGCACGCAACCGACCGGAGTCAATCCGCTGTACTGGTAGGAATAGAAAGATATGCATGGATTACTTTGTCACCAGTCCAGGCAACAAAAACTCCAAAAGCTGTCTTTCAAGGTAAACTAGAAAATAAAGCTTCGTGGAAATATTTATCAGGTTGATTATCGGTAGAATAGTACTCGCATGAGTGATGCTAAGAACATCGTCATTTGATGAATAGATCAGTCGAAACCACGAAAACTAAGATGCCATCAGAGAGATGCAATAGTTCTTTTACCTGCATGGTTATAACCGGTCATTAAGGCATGTCTGATTCCAAAAGCCAACGGCAATCTGTAATAGTGACACCACGACAACTGTCGTATCCATCATAGTCATGCACGCCAGCAAAAGGGTTTAGACAAATGCGAAAGTGCGTAAAGAAACTATCCGGGAAAAGTAACTGCAAGCAACCATGACGGATATAAAAAACGGAGCGAAGCAGAGCTGCTGCCATAGGCGATAAGCACAACCTCGAAACTGGTGCAACGGAAAAAAGCAAGGTGGGCGTGTCGGCCTCTATTAGACAGTGTGTACAACAATATAATACTTTTTCTTCAGCATTGTCAGGCGTGCTGATCATCGGCATTGTTAGACGGGAAAATGAGAGAGAGAGAGAGCATTTGATGCACAACGAAACGCACGTGCCCTTTTTCCAAAACTCTTTTCATGCACACTAAAAAACTCACACCATGAGCAGGCAAAAAGGAAATCTGACAAAATGTCTCAGGCGGAAGGCGAAATGAGGGGCAATGGGATGAGGGAGGAGATAGCCAAACTGTTAGTGTGGACAACCAATCAGTGTATGATCGGGACAGATGTAGGACTGCAATCGGCCGATCAATACAACCGCGTCGCGCCCGGAAAATCGATGGCGACGACACTTCGTATGAGCCTATTAACAAAAACCTTAGACCTGGGAGAATAATTGAAGATTTCCTCCAAAGCAGATAACCTGTTCGGTCGATTAACCCAACCGGACACATGTAGGCACAAAATAAAGATAAAACGGGACCAAATCTGTACGCGCGAAAGTTTGTTGGTGTGAATGGTCACAACATCACAGTGATTAGAGATTGCTCGGTCAAAAATGAAATCCCAAGAACTCCGCATAATAATTAAGGCAGAAACTATTTCCCAGCGATGCCAAGATGCAACACTCAATGCGAATATACCATAATACGTTTTCAATTCGCACGACTTCCACTTTTCATCGCCATTCTTCCTTATCTTTCGAACCATCTGTGACCGCAGTATTCTGTGGAACCCCGGCGACAGATAAGTCTGTCGACCTATCTAATGATCTTGTTGTGAAAACAGCAAACAGGAAAACAAAGGCACGTGGTATTACCCATGGGTTAACGTCTCCAGCGCTATATTGGATGAACCGCATGGAAACCGGCAGTGACTGGCAGCTAGTCAAGCACACGGGGTCACGAGGACTTCAGCCTGGGGGGCGGGTTGCACTGCCAGCACGCTCACTTGTGCTACTAAACACGAAAGGGAGAAAATAACTGTCTCAGTACGTAGCAAGACAAAACCGAAATGGTATCGCTTCCCGTTTCAGATTTCAAAAACGCGGACGTGGTAGATCAATACGAAATACCACGAACAACCTAACATGGGTCAAAAGTCATGCACATTTTCACGCACGAACAAATCAAACCTGAAACAGAAGATCTTGCTGAGAACGACGATGCCCATGAGTTGTCCAACAGAAAGGAATAGAAAAAAAGTACGACAAAAACACATGCACGTGTGCAATGCTTACCACCAAGATAGGTGACTTTGTTAGAGACCAAGACATCGGCCTGAAGTGGGGTCATCTGATGAAAATGCGCGTCCGGCGAGTTCTGAGACAAAGCACAAGGTGAGATTAGGGGAAATCCTTTTTTCGAGAAACTGATGTTGTCAACTGAGGCTATGTCTACGGAAATTTTCCTACCGGTTACTGTGCATGACAACTGACAAATTAAGATCGCCCCATGTGGTACCTCTAGCTCGATGGACAGTGTGAGATGTTTTTAATAACAGCGTCAAGTTGTTATCCAAAACATATGTATGGAACAACCTGAAGGCCTTCCTCAAACTGTAGTGTGTTAATGGATAGGCAGAGTCTAATGTCTACCCAGTATGAAAGCACATTTCTCGCGGACGCCTTTGGTATCCGTGTTTGACAGATCCTCCATGACTTGCTTCATACTCCAATAGAGCCTTCGTCATCGTTGGTGCGAATGGTCAGATTATTCAAGAGCTTATGGCATTTCTTAAAGTTACCCAAAGCGGGTGACCAAAATGTGAGTTGGACCATTTTGACTACCAGAGATGAAGCATGAAAAATGGTTTTTAGAGCAAAATTGCGTGGATGAAGAATGCAATCAAGCTGTCGCCAAACCATGTCCTCGTTCAGAATCCGACATATTTGCGGAGACATGTAAACCGTTTTACATGATGTAACTTAGACCAAGCTGCAGCGATGAAAGATCGTCAGATAGACTTCGCGGCAAGCTGACTAGCGGCGTTTATTCGGTATGGTGCAGCTCAGTAAAGCTGGATCTATCAGCCATAAACCATGTACCAGGAATACGTTGGTTTCAGCTGCTATAGGTTCCGTCACCGAAAAGTGAAAGAGCTAAGGAGATGGAGCGAAACATTGAGGACGATGGCATAATCCGCTATTTGATGAAGAAGAAATGGGCACTACGCAGTGATGGCGATGGCTTTGATGCAGAAGCGATACTGGCCGCATGATGGAGGTGTGTCTGCAAGTGTCGTTAACCAGTGATCAGTTAAGTTCCGGGGTCCCCATCCAGGGAGTTGGTGAAAGTCAACCCAAGTGAAGTTAATAATTGATGCTTTCAAGATTCGTTGCCAGTTCGGTCGTTTCCAAACAGCACAGGCCTGAACAAAATTTGTCTTCCTCCATAACTTGCGACATCGTTCACACCGGTGGTTACTTGTCTACTTCGCCCCGTACACTCCTTTCTGTGTATTGCAAGAAATCTTTGTCAGTTTCACCGGCGGGATATATTCTTAATCCTAACGAAGGGACAATATACTAATAGATTACTATCATTTTATTTTTAGCCATCCATAAACGTAGTCTTGAAGGGAGGTGAACCCTGACAGAAATACGAGTCTGTTCGCTTTTCAGGGAATGCCAGTTAGTGAGAGGTTGTAACAGATTTTCTACGAATAGTTGTAGAAAAATTGAAGGAATTAGAAAGGCATGTCGCCTTTGCTTTGAAATTCGCTTCGCTTCCTCCCTTTAGTCTGTATTTCATTTGACAATGCGGTGTAGTTTATCAACTTAACACGGTTGACTGAGGTCTAATTCGACTGCAAAATATTTCAATAGTAAACTAAAGACCATTGAACATCATACACCATTCGATGGCTAATTTGAGATTCCCTTCGAGTATAGCAAAACGGGTTCACCGTTATAAGCTCATTTCATTTTCGTTCATCTCACATAGCTGTCGGAAAAACAGAACATGAATGCACTATCCGTTTATGCCTTCCGTTAGCAGCTGGGTTTTTGCAGCAGCCTTGGCACTAGGTATAAGGTAATGTTTTGCAAAGAAATTGGTGCATTCAACGCACCACACTGTTTCATTCCGTCAAACGAGAACAAAGGCGGCCACTAAAGCTAGCCACAAACAGAGGAAGTGTCCCATTTGTTGTCCCAATGTATGTATATAACACCGATTATGAGAAAGACCATGGACGGAACTAAATGACTGCAGCCAATCGATCGCAGTTACACCGACCGCATTTTGGTACATGTTTGAGGCCTGGAAATTCCACCGAAACTCTAGCTGGTTGTTGCGTAGTGAGGTTCTGAATTTTCAGTCGAGACGTCATCTTGCCACTTGCATGGAGACGTAGAAAAATTCCTGATGCCTTGGGATTTTCCTGGTACAACTTTATTCCATACGGCTCACCATCATCAATGTTTGTCAATAGTGACCGTGAAAACGGATCGTCGCCTCGTCAAATTTCGGTGGGTAACAAGATTGCCAGTTAAGCCTCGAATGTGTCTAGCTACGCTTGTAATACCACGAAATATATGACATTCTCTGTCCAACAGTGCGTAAATTGGACGTCTTCTACATTTCATTTGTTGATGTGTCTCGCGGTTAAAATCAACCGATCCCTTGTGCATAACTGCTACAAAATTTCAAAGTGACAAGTAACTGGGTATTTTTCACTTTCACAGACCTCGCTCTTAATGCGCCAAAAACTCATCTTACTCGACAAAAACATAAATAATGCACACACTAACACATACGACAATTTACAAAAGCAGTGGATATTTAAAAGTGAAATGCAAAACAGCCATTCAGAACTCAATCTATTGGATGATAACGGGACGGGAAGAAAAGGAAAGGGTGTGGCAATTATAACTCCCATGCAAAGTTTTTACTGTTTGCAGCGGATCCTGATGGTGATACTCTTGAAAATTTGAGGTTTTATAGGGTGTCGTAGGCGAGTACGTGTTCTGGCAACTAGAAAAATTTAGCGGTGATTAAAACGTTAATGAAGAATTCTCTCCGCTGCCTGCACTCCGCTGTGATCAATAGGTGCACGCCTAGGGAACAGGATCAAACAGTACCTAACACTACTCTTGAGCGCCCCATGCCAACCACTCTCGATGGTGGTGGTTCAGTTGTGATAGCCTCCGAGTGCATAGCGGCAAAAGACTCGAAAGGAAGGCACATGAGCTGAGACACCACCAGGTTGCTTAAGCCTAAACTACAACAACTGAAAATAAAGGGTTGGAAGCGAACGACGAACTCTTCAGTCGGTATTTCACATCTCACCCACTAAGTAGTTGTCGGTAGTTCTAAGCGAGCACGTTAAGCAACTAGTCATTAATCCAAAGAGGTTAACACTTTCAAAAACAATACAAGTCAAAGAGGACTTACTGTGAATTCGTCGTGCATACTTGGACCCATAGCCTCACGAACCACCCGATCAATTACCGGATAGGTTTGACATAGGTACTATGAAGAAAAACAATGGTTTGTTGACGGTTTATGCCAGGCATTTGAACTATCCTAGCCCACGTGACCCAATTGCACATTGTATGTTTTTTAATCAAAACTCGAATTATGAATTTCTAATATCGACTTGTACGTCCCTACGTTCGCTATGTTGGCTTGTACTGAGAATGATACAAGCAACGAAGTTCTATCGTCCCTCACAAACTACATTGCCGTTCAGAATAACTAGCCAAGAAAATGATCCACTAAATTCCACTGCAATACACCTGATGCTTATTCAAAAAGCCATGAAGGCATAACTGATTTCTCTAATCCTGAATGAAAACAAGAATGGGAATATTATACCTCAGTTGAACAGATGAACTAACGTTCTGCTCGCACCAGAAACATATTTAGTCAATGATTATAATGATCACTGTGGTTGTGACCATAATATATTGCACATACGAAATATCGGTGACCCGCAATGCCTCTGCATGCTCCGTGATTTTATGAATTCGGTGCGTACTGTTGTGTGTTGGTTGGTGAGTTGTATGCTGATGATTCGGTGTTCGGTCGTGGGAAACTATGCTATCACCAACCGCACAAGAAGCTGTTCGACTCAGACATAAACCGTCACCACTGGGGCACGTAACTTTATTATGAAAAAACACCCCACGAACCTCCGCCCTCAAGTTGAGCAGCCACTCAATTTGAATGAATCACGAAACCCCTTATCCCTTCCTAAAAACACAACTTTTAAACGTCCGTTTCAGAAAGCTGTAGTGTTACGGTATACGAAGTTGGTATTGGCATTAAATTATCCGGAAAGCCCTCTAATATTCCGCATACGTCTAGAGCAATCATCCATCACTCAGCTATCCGGATAGTTATTCACGATGCCCCGTTCTCGATTTAATACCGCAAGCATGACGTTTCAAAAATCCTGAAGGGAATAGTTCATGGGACTTGGTTTATGCCTGTTGATCCATCTACATTCGAAAGCCTCCATTCAATATGCGTTCGAGCCCAATGTGGTGAACTGTCATACTTCTGAAACCTAACAGCGTTGATTGGGCCCATCTCTACCATTTTTGTTGCATTAAGTATCATCAGGGGTACCAACTAGACAGTAACAACAGTACCTATAGATCACGTTAATTGGAAAGAAAAAAGGCTCTGATAATTTCTATGCCGGGATAAGTGGTCAATCAGTGAAGCCATTTGTTTAGCGTCAGAAGACATGTAACGATGTGGCCTGCATTTGGCCCGAAAGCCGATTGTTCAAACCTCGCTATCAGATGTAAACCGGCCGACTGATTAACAGGGTAGGAAATGCGTTCACTTGAAAGCACCGGTGATTTTCACAGGACACAGAGACACCGACTAACGATATTCACGTGGTAGGTCCGCAAGGATATTGCACCCTTTTACAACGGACCGACAGTTTGGTGACAGTGTTTTTCAGTGAACTGCGAATTAAAGGCTTATTTCAGATCGGCATGGCAAAAGAGGGTCCCCTGAATTTCACCTTTAGGCTCGCCTGCGCTTTCGGCTGTGTGTGGCCTGACCCAACTCGTCTCGAAAACCTACACGGGCGAACGGTCCTACTGTGTAAGCCAAATATGACGGCAGTGGGGGAGGAGTTTGCATCCCGATGCTTGTCCAGGATCAAGTATAGATTGAAATCGGCTGATCCGTTTCGCCATTGCGAAATTAAGTTGAATAGTATTGAGACTGATCGGGACAGTCGTGAATGGTGTCTGGAAAAACTGTACATGACACCTATACGAACCACTGTCATCTAACTAAACTTGCAGATCACCCAATGCTCCTCAGTTAGTTAAGGTGTTACTTGAACTTTCGAATAGCTACACTTCAATACGGCACGTGAAAAAGTGAAGAAACTGTATTGTTTCACTACAGGGTTCCTTCACACAAAACATATTAGCTGAGGTATTTGGCACACTCTTTAGTGGTACGCACTCAGTCTCGTGAGTATGAAGTATCAAAAAAGGACGATCATTCAGCTAAAATACTGCGGACCAAGCACTTCTGACAGAACACAGCACGATGAAAGCCAAACAGTGTGTCCGGTTGCAACAAACAATGAAATGGCTGCTTACCTCTAAGGTCAGACTGGCTTGCCTTTGGCTGTCAGAAAACTCCATATTCCCCATTGCGTAAAGCAAACTTGATAAAGCTCCCAGCTACAAGGAGACGAATGTGAAGGCCTTTGTGAAGTTTTTGTTTGTTATGTACCACAAATAACTCGGGATTCTTACGAAATGCTTTGTCAAAAGAGAAGCATACGCTAAAACTAAAATAATGTTTGTAAACTATCAAAAACAGATACACATACTATCACTAAGGCAGTCAGCGGTAAAGTTGAGAGTACACATGGCAGATCAATACCAAAATGTCGAAAGTGTAATCCAGGATCTTATCCACCAGCCACATAGGTCAACATGAGGCACGGGTTTTTTGTCCGTAAGCCCGTTCTACAACGGCGAGTGTCTTAGCAAACTGATGCTAAAAATAAAACATCAGATGCTGCTTCAGTATCGGAAATGGTGGTTGGTTAGCACATCTGAAATGGTTATAGCTGCTTTACGGCAATCATTCTGTTCAGTTCCATCCGAGTAAGTGATCACGTACTTGGTTGGGTAGATAAGAAAAATGGACACAAAATGTACGAAAAACCGCTTTGAATCCAACTGTAAAATGGGGAAACTAGGACTACGTGACCGATTCGATCAGTTTTACGCAGAAGACAGTATTTCTGTCTATTCTTATGATGGTAGACAGCTAAAAATGAGTAGCGAGAGGTGTCCTTGCGTTCCCAGTGCATGAATTTGTTTTGCGCTGGCTTCAGTAGACACACCCACCTTGATATTTTAAACAAAATATTCAACTAGTAGAGGATGAAGTGGACAAAAAGGCATTCAGGTAAACCTCAGCACGCGACCGCGGACAGTGAGCTGATGAGACTTTATACCTCAAAAAGGCAACTGAAGAAAACGCGGGTATGCGATCTAGACATTTGATTGGACGGTCACAAACAAAAGAACCCTGTGCTCAAATCTATGCAGTTAGATGTCCTCCTCAAAGGTAATAAAACCATGCAATTCAGTCTATTAGGATTAACATCTCTTTCTGATGACGTACACTATTTTAAAGGCCACAATCCTAGAGCAGACAATAAGACTATCATCCTTTGAAAGGTCGGGTGGGCTGCAACACCTGACAAGTCGCATGGCGAAAATTTGGAATCATTCACCTGCCATCATGGTTAGACATCCGCACTAAAGTTTCTGAAACTGGCAGCATAGCTTACTAGTGATAATATGGTACGCAAACCTTACTGGTTTGAATCTACTTACGCACAATCAGTTGGTAGTTGTGTTGATGTATGTAAGTGAGATGAGATCTGGTAAGCCAAATTCACTGTGTATAACGGGCTACCTCGTTCTGGTAGCCCCACAGTAGATTTGCGTAGATTAACTACCCTGAGGGTGTTGGTTCATGGGGTTCGCCTACTAATTCCGGTAATAAATATAAAATGATAGACCCGAAAACTGGTTTGAACCATGATTTACGGGAGTTCATTTTGAACGGTCACACGATATTTTAGTTTCGCAGAAATCGCTCATGAGCAAAAGCTGAGTACACGCGGATTGTTTGATCAAAGACACGTACGTGTACTGTGGGTCACGGCGGTCAAAATTAGCAAACCGACAGTCTACCGTCGGCTTTACGCTGAACAGATTCATTACGCGTCGTGATGAAGAGCTGGTTTCGTTAGGGTAATATCTGCCACGCTGGAGACGAACAAGGGACCTCCATGGATGGCTGAACGCGTACGATTCATTTATAAAGGAAACAAATCATGAAAATAACGATGTGTACAACTTTCAATCACATGTTACTAGAGACCGTATACACTGAATCACCCTCGGTTTCAGTGATATGGAATAAGAAAATGTTCGAAAAACCACATACCCTCAGTATTTTCCTTGTCAACTCCACGGAGTCTTGCGCAAGAATTCTGAAAAAAAGAGAATCATAGTGCAAAAAGACAGAAGGGAAAGCAATCAGTCCACGACGGAAAAACCAGGTTTTAATCACTCAGGATCACAGCGACCAGCCCATAGATTGTGTTGAACTGCACGTGGTGTTTTGGGCAATGTACCGATACAAGCGAGGATAAGTGTTGAAAAACTTCGTCATCACACTGGTAGGAGATGCAACATCCTCCAGACAGCACATAGAAGTAATGCGGTTCCGCGCCTAAAGCTATTCACGCGTGGATAGCACTTCCTCACGGTGACCACTGATAGGAGCTGTCAAAAATGGTCACTTTATGAGTGTGAACGTTGTAAAGGAGTGTAATCCGTCAGTTGCGTGTTAACGTCGACTTTCCAAATTTATGTGAAAAATGGCGCTTGTGTTGGCAACGGCACGGACTTGGGCGCAGCAAAAACTTGATCGAAAAGTCCTGAGGTGGTCACTAAAGAATGGAAGCGCTGTGGTGGGGCATAGTACTGAGTGGTTTCACTATAAGTAACGCATCGCTCACCTCCAATACATTATACTACAACTTTCAGAAGCTCCGAAGGAGGCTAACGCGAACTAATGGGGGAATCGTAGTGGTTAAGTGAAGTGAAAAGGTGAAGGTCATACTACATACCTGCACAAATCGGAAAAGGTCATAAGTGGAAATATCCTATTCGCGATGGCCTCGCTTTGCTGGCAACCTTTCTGTGCCATGCTGATGAATTTAGTCTGTTTCGACAATCTTTTATTGTTCGACAAATGTAGTGATTACTAGCCAAGAATAATGTGGCCAAATAGAAAAACAAAGCCGTATGCAGAAAAAATGGGCACAAGGCCTCGTCCGAAAAGAGAAACTAAACTTGAGATATGTCTCAAGCACCCAGCAATTTTCCTATATTGTGACGGCAGAATAAAGAAACGTTGCCATGTTTACAGCTCTTTCTGTTCAGTAGAAGCCACACAAGTCACGATTCAGGAAAGACCACCATCTTAAGCAGATTTGTTAAAACATAAGAGCACCGATGGAGTCTCAATTGAAGGTTTTGGGGGAAGTTGCGTCGACGCAGTATTGGCTCTTTTCTTAGGGGAATGAAGCAAATAGCCAAAAAACAGGAAAAAACAGTTAGCTGTTCTGACAACACACTTAACCAAGCTCATAAAGCAAACATCATAGCGTATGACGGCATAGAGGCGAAAACGATTGTTGAACCATAGAGAGAAGCTGGGTAAGAGTAATAATAGTAATTATAACAATAATAACAATAATAGCCAAAACTTAACACTTTCGGTGCATAGCTGCTATGATACCTGAAGGGAACACGAAGGCTGAGATACTACTAGGTTCTCCAAGCATAAACATGGATAACTGAGAAGCCGGGGTTGGGTTCGAACCACGGACTTTTCGGGCAAAATCCGAGGCTTAAACACTGGACCATTCCGAGTTTCTAAAACATTTAGAAAAAGTGAGTAATAGTTGAACTAGCAAGTCACCTGATACATTTGGCTGCGGACGCTTGCTGAACAAACGCTGGCAACGGCTGAGCTTCCGCCTGAGAATCACCGCGCTTCTTAAGAGTTTTGGTCTTCTGTTTAGCGCCGCCAGGCCTTGTCGATATGTCTCGATGGCCGGAGGCCGAACTTTGTAAAGAAGTGGTGCTCTTCGTTCGAATATCACGCATGGCATGGGGACGTGCAGTCGATTTCTCTTCTGTAAGAACAAGTTTAGGCTTCCGACCCACACCGACTTTGCGAGGTTTGGACGATTTCGATACTTCATTTTGTGACAAAGCGCTAGCTATATCGGAATCTGAGTGGCAAAAACACGAATGAGTTTCAGGCTTAAAAATAAAGCCAACACCATGCAGGTGCAAAAAGACGTAGAAAGGGAAAAGTGCACCTACGAAAACTTTGCCTGTCATACACAAAGGTTGTCAAGACTGGATCATAAAAGACTAGGCATGAAATCCCGAAAACAGAAACGGTTGAAGTTTGTTTTGCAACAGGCTGCATTCGTCTGCTTAAAATCGCACACATGAGCGAATAGAGAAGAGTGAGTGAGCCATATTTCCTAGGTTCGAAAACCTTACGGGGTAATGCTCGACCAACGGAGTCCATTGCAAGTACTGTGTGAGTGTGTGCACAGTAAGGGTGTACGGAACAAGTGTGAGCGTTGTACGACGGGAATGAAAAGCCGACCATTTGACCCATCATAACCCAAGAAGGCCAAGAAAATTTGACGAATAGAACATCGGTCGGACCGCCAGCAGCATAGATAGACGAGAAAGAAAAAAGCTTACCGTCACCGCATTCACTTTCAGACATGTCAGAACTGGAATCCGAGCCGGATACTGCCTCGGTGAATAATTTACCCAGTTGAATTTCTCGTTGTGGTCGAAGAAGTGTGACCAAAGCGACCAATATATCGTCGGCTAGGTCAAAACGCATGAGATCTCGAACCAATTCAATTACTGCGGTGAGACGAAGAGTACAGGAAGGGGTGTAGTCAAGATGGGCGGAAAAATCAGTGAGATGATTCAACCTAAAGGTAATAGATAGTGCTTAGGGCAGATCTGCGCCAGGGATCCAAGGTCTCTTTACAGTCGTCAAATCTGCTCATCATAGCACGGCTCAAAAAGTAAGTCAATCCACTGTGGCACCAATTAGGCACATAGCTGTCAGTTAACCCAAAATGAAAGACACGAGTACTGAGACACTGTCAGAGAGGGACCATCAAAAAATCAAAAAGAATTCGACACAGATTCACCCGACAACAGACCATACTTCGACTCGTGCGCTATAGATCTAGGCTAACTCAATAAACCGAATAACCTGATCATTACTGTTTTGGTGCTGAAAATGACTCTATCTCGATTCGCCCGGTAACTCGCTTTTCGTCCTGTCACAATGATTAAAGTGTAGCTCAATATTACTGTTGTAGGAATGACAACAGTTGGATGTCTCAATTGGTGTTGGTTGGTTGATGAAGAACTCACTCTCTAGTTCATTTAACCACCAACATTCGCCCAGCCAAGCCTGATTAAGATAATAGACGAGCAGAAGATATCATCACGTCTGTACGCATCCTTATATCTTCGTTCACGCACAGCCCATAGTATGGGATAACAGCAGTTTCGATGTACTGACCGCTAAAAACAGAAGCCATGAAAACGGCCAAACTTGACAAGGCCATACTGACTTGAGGGAAAGCAGTCTGTGGACTTGGATAGCGCTGCAGGATCCCTGAGATCGACAGTAGTCAAAGACTTCTCCTTTTATAGCACCTGATGCACAGATGTTGAGCGGGGGGCGTTTCCATACATGTGAATTTTTTAAATCCAAGCGAAAACGTTGCGCTTTCTGAAGATTTATTCGATTCTGCAAACAAAACGCACGTGAGAATCGGAAATTGCCAAAACCTGGCAACAGTATTTATACACACATTACAGCATGAGCTAAAAACTGATTGGATAAGCCAAAGCGTACCTGCAGACTGAACCTCGAGATGCAAAGATTCGAGCAGGTAAATAATCCGGTCAATCAGAGCCCGATTCGCCGTTTCGCGAGATTGCTAAAAGACAGTGAACCAGAAAATGGACGCTTAGCCATCAAAACATTAGACAACAAATCAAATACCCAAGCAGTTGTAGAAGCTCAAACTACTCAAAACAGAAAGAGGAGAGAAGGGAGATGACCGACCATACATACTCCTTGAACAAAGTATGCCCTCTCATACCCAATTATTGTGTCAAAAACAGATTAATAGCGCAGACAACAAATGACCGCGGGTCGATATCCCAGGCACATCAGGCCAGATGGATGAACCGAATGTACCTGAACACACGCGTTATTCTTCACAGATGTTCAAAAAGCACACGCCTGGATAAGTATGAAAATCATTGCACATCAGTGTCAACCACTTGAAACGGCATGCACAGCTGTGAGATATTTTTTCAGCCGGGAACAAAGATCCATGCTAGAAACTAACAACAGAAGATTCGCACTCCGGTTAAGGTAAAAAAAAAAAACGGCATCGAAAGCCTGTACTGGCAACTGGAGATGCTAAAAAAAGGCGCATCGAAAGCCTGTACTGGCAACTGGAGATGCTATATGTGCAGTTACACTGACAAAAACAGAAACTGATCAATCAGTTCACGGAGAGAGGATATCGAAATTGTCAAACCAGGAAAGAGAAAAATTGTTGCGGATGGTTGAACACCAGTTTCCTTCTGAATCTACAATTTACACTGGACCGAAGAAAAACGGCAGGACAGAGAGTCGATGGTCAGAAGAGTATCGGTGGTCTGCTTCTCGTACCACAGCCAGTAAGTTCAGGTAAGATGGAACCACCTAGGCATTTCTGGTAGATGGACAACGTGAGACTCCTGAACGAGGTTATCCTGATCACAGCCTGAACTCGAACAATAAGTAATCCGCTCGAACTGAATGAGGAATCCCAAAGAGTTCCGTAACCTAAGTGATTAAAAACGGTAATCCTGATGTAAGCAACGACGAAACGTTCGTCGACACCGATGAACTGGTGTGCTTAACACAGTTTACTGATAGGCCAAAAGTACGTAGACCCAATAATCTGCTCTGGAAAACAAAGTTCAATAGTGAAAACTAACCTGTAGCACACGAATAGTCTGTAGTGCCAATTGCTGTGCTTTGGGCGAATGGCATGGCAACACTCCAATAAGTCCCTTGTAGACCTGATCGGAAAATCGCGGATTCCCTTCTGCTAAAATTTGTAGCAGATTACGAGCTTCTTCTTGTGTTTCCTCTGAAGTGGACTTTGCCATACATTCCGCTACGGCTCGTATTCCTACAATTCATTGGATAGAAGTGAGTGGCATTGATGGGGAAATCAACGTGAGACTGAAAGTGATGTGCAGCGTAATCAGAGGTTCTTCTGGTCAGACCAACGCTTTTCTCATCCAGATCTCAATTCCTACTCAAATGCACTGACATTTAAGCCACCAAGTGCTCCTGCCTATGAGCCTCGTAGAGAATCGCCATACCACGGCTGAAAGCAACGCGATGTCTTCCAACGAAATAGTCTGGGAGCAGGTTGCTACCCATCAGACCGCGTGAAGCCTGAATTCGGTATTGTTTACTGCAGATAATGGCTAACCCGAAAACAACGAGAACGGACTTTAAAAAACAAGCCCATCAGCTACGTGCACAGAACAGTACGCACAATAACTATCCCACCAGACGAAAAATTTCGGAAGACTAGGCATGTCTGATGGGCGCTAACTTAAGTCAAAACCGTCCAAGAAGCATCTGTAAATCCTGGTCAAGCATTCCTATGCAACACGCCTACCAACCGCAAATCAACTTTCTCCAAAACGAATCTGGCGATGGAAATGCTTTTCTGTGAAGCGTTTGAAAAGTCCTTTGCCCCAAAATGTCCTGGACCTTGAGGATTATTGTGAAAAGAATGTGTAATTAGCCACATGATCCCAAGCTTCACGCGAAAATAACTCCGAAGTGAAAATAGATACGGACAGAGGTCATGATTCACACCACTATCATCATCATTAGTGACCGCAGCACTGAAGCGCCAAAGTGTGAAATTCAATCGCCATGCAATAAAGCCAACTGCGAAAAAAAAAAAGATGTACGGATATCTCTAGTCGATCAGGCGGTTTCTACACTTTGCACGCTCAAATAACCTGTGGAAAAATGGAAAGCCAGAAGGCCAGTGACAAACTGCATTTCAGCACAGGTGATCACATATGCCTCGTGGCCAAATCGACCGTAACCTCACACGGTTTCGTCAAGCAAAAGATTACCCTGTCTCTCCATCTGCACACACCCTACAGCTTGTTTTTTTACGAACAGCTAACCTAACGAAGGACTAGGTTTACATAAAGCATACTGTTATCCGTGCTCGGTCCGTAACTGAAAAAGACCTATCTCAATTAACCTATTGTCGCCCATCTACAAGCGAAGGAAACTAGCTGGAAGCAACTGAAACCATAGAACATAAGCAGCTGAACTGCTGAAACGACAATCTCCTGTGTAATGAGCAGGGAACTTTTATGTGTAATCTTGTTCAGTCCGAAGCGGATTACATCGCCCTTCATTCTCCCCAACAACAAGAACAAGAAATTCATCTCGTGTGCAGCCAAAACAAACTTGGTTATCAGAACAAATAAAACAGTAATGGGAAATCAATAGAAATTACATCAGTACCTGAACGCGCACTCGAACAAAAATTAAGTGATTTCATGCTTGCAATGCAGGAAAACAAGCTTGACCAATAAGTGTACTCACTACACGGTAAGGGAATAAAAAAGCGCAAAACGTTCAAAAAAATACGAAAAAATAACTCATGCCTATTTACCATGTTGAATTATGAGTGTTCTGTTCAAATTTCCAAAGACCCAGAGTAGAAGTCACCGCGTTAGAATATCATATGACATGATATTTAACCATAATATTCATGATACATATCACATACGTTCATACAATATATATATATATATATATATATATATATACAATCAGGTGCACCCGAAAGACATCTCGA
>NW_008751680.1:1530042-1558922 GCF_000715545.1 Opisthorchis viverrini
ACATCACACACGCTCATACAATATATATATATATATATATATATATATATATATACAATCAGGTGAACCCGAAAGCCATCTCGAAGAACATGCAACAACCTCTCGTTCTGCCATCAATGATGACTTTAACCAAGGCATCAAAACCTTACACATCACTTAATCGGCTAAGGAAACCGAAAGAACACCATCCTCACTAGGCGCACCTAAAGCCACAATCATATGCATGTTGATAGGTTCAGTCTGTCGGTGAATAGATGTGACGAGGATGAGCGACAAGCAGCAGGAAGGAGAGTGCATAACCAAATATGCTATTTCTGCGTAAAAAGTTTACCCTGTAGAAAGTTTACTCCACCCCTGGATGGTAAACCATGTAAGCCCGAATCTGGAGCTGCCACCTTTCCTAGTGGTCAGACTTGAGAGTTGCAATGACTCTGTGCGATACACTGGCTGGTCATGACAGGAAAACCAAAGAAGTCACACTGACAGCAGCCAGAACCTGTACTACAAGTAACCGCATTGCGAGGTGGTTTGGGGGTAAAGTTATACCGTCATCTGCGATATGAAGGCGAAGGCAGTAAGTCAGATAGGTATGGTACTGAAGGTGCCCTTTACCTATAGAGACCCGGTCTAAAATTTGGTCCTTTGAATCTGTTGGCCGTCGGGCACCTTGGCAGAGTCCTTGGAGCAAAAGTATACCCATAAATTATTGATCTTCATTAAACGATTGTACACCATGTACGCGTAGTTTACGATAAGCTCTCGCCTGAGTTCATTAGGTCCAGTGGCGTCTTCTTTCACCTAAGCTCTTCGAATTCATTATCCAAATGCCCAAAGAAGACTCTCTGATGACTGTGGTAGAAACGCTCTCACGACAATTGCTCATAGATACCCATCACACAGGTGACTGAGTTATCGAATCTGATGCTACCGTAATGGAAACGATATTAAATGACCTAAATAACCCTGCCCTACAGTTTGATATGCAATTCACTTCTGAAAAGTGTTTCTACAATACTTGGCAGGATCATGCTTGTGGATGAGCTGGTAGACAAATTTGTCCACCCGGGTAGCTGTATCAGTCTAGTCTGTCTAGCTAATGACGAGGTCTTTAGTTGGATAGGGAAGGCCAGAAAAGTCTTTCCTACCCCCTCAAAATCTATGGCGCAGGCAGGACATCAGCATATATATCAGTGGTTGAGTTTACAATGCTGCGCCACAATCTATATTGCTATATGGGTCAGAAACCTGGTCGCTGTGAGCTGATGTCGAGACTTTCAGTGCTTGACCATTAGTCTCCGGAGCATTGTCAGGGTCTGGAGGGAAAATCGAATCATCATTACTGAGTTACACCGAATGGTTTTTGGAAGAAATAACTCGTCCACGAGAAATAGGCTGACCACACTCCATAGGCTGCGCTGGCTCGGTAACGTAATCCATATACCAGTCGACCAAATTCCCCGGGAAGTCCTTTTAGTACGATCACGTGGATGAGGAGAGATGGCTCAAGTGGTTATGGCGCGAATTTACTGACCGGAAGGTCCGTGGTTCGAACCCGACCTCTGCCACTCGACTTCCCCAGTCTAAGCTTGCGCGACCTGGCAGTATCCCAGCCCTCATGCCTCCTTTGGTGGCATGGCAGCTAGGCACCGAAAGAGTGCTACAGCTGAACGATTTTAATTTTTTTCAGCTTCCCCTCCAGATTTCCCTAAACAAAGGTCCACTATCACTCCTTGATTATCGGTTACCGTCCCCAATGTATAGCTATCCACCCATTCAGGTCACCAGCGAACAAACCTGTGGCCGCTATAACTACTGTACAACATGTGCGCAGTTTACAGATGACGATGGTGATGATGATGATGACAGTGATGAAGTCATATTCTGGTACACTCATTCATTGGACTCTTGTACGGCAGAGATACGACCAAAGGCAGCTTGCATCCAGCAGCAGGTGAAATCACACAGTAGTCCAATCGTCCGGTGTGAACTCACTCAAATAAAACACGGTTTGCATATACTTACCGTAGCACTCGCAAATTGTTTCCTTGTATCTGGTACCAGCATTTGCAACGCATGATAGGACCTTCAGAGCCCATCGTTTGTCCACTTCTTTTCCATTCGGTGAGAGACAAAGCTCTTGGAGGCAAAGTACCCCTCCATGTTCCAAAAATTCCAGCAGAAAGGAGTGGCTACAGAAGGCGAACAATTCGGATCATCAAGTTTCCTGCCTATGTGAGAGATCTTCAACTTCGGCGTTCACTGTTGTCACCTAAGAGGAACTGATTAAGTGGTCATAGTGTCACCTGAGATCGCCTAAACGGTGCACAGCCTAACATGGAAGATCACCAAAAAATTCCACGGAAAAGCATTATATCAAACATCCCAAAACGGAGACCGTAATTTGCATCTTAAATATCCTCTACAAACCACACGTAAACACACATAAGAAACCTTCCGTCTAACCACAAGAGAACGGTCAACGGGGTCACTGTTTGGGAGGAAAGTTGTATGTAAACAAAACAACGCATTTTACGAAACGAACTACAACGAAGAATACGGTGTTACACCCTAGTTTAGTAAGGAAATCAGGTCGAACTTCACTTCTGTTATTGAAGTTCCGCCTAATTCAAAGGCATGGAGAAGGAACCCAGCGGACGAATTCATCAAATTATACCATTAAATTAGGATTTCACATACAGCTGGATTGGTGTTACCCTCAAAACAAAGCAGAATAAGCATAGCAACGCTCCCTCATTTTCTACGAGTTCGATTTGGTACTTACAGTACCAACCCCCAGACGAACTAAGGTGAGAGCAGAGTGGTCAGCTATAAGTGAGATTCATGTGTCAACGCCATCGTAAATCTATCCAGAAATCCAGCTTTCGATGTCAGGCACCAGCGGTACACATGGCTTAAAGATAAAGAGCCAGTGTGACTTATAGGATTTATACGTTCTGAAGATATTATTCACTGAGCAACTTATAGGCTTTTCAGGATCAGACCACATCTTCCCTGGTATCATCCAGCTGAGGTACTGTTGTCACCGTTTTCAGAAGTATGATTTACATTGAGATAATATATCCGTAAAATTACAAAGTAGCTAAAAACGACGCCCTCTTGATTCCGTTTATACTTTTTCCTCCACAAACAAATGATGTCCCAATCCAATTCAAAGTAATCCAATTAAAACTGAACAAACAGACAGAATCGTACCTCCGAAAGTAGGGGGGTTTTGAATCCAAATGAAACGTGCACCTTCGAAATTAGTCAAATTATGATAAATTGAACTTTAACACGAATGCTAATTCCCAAAACAAGTTTGTGGAGATCAAATTTATCCGAAAAATGTAAATCTCACTATGCTCACATTGCCTTCTTCAGATTTGTTTAACTGGCAGTCAACGAAGTACTTTAGACGACAGAAAGAGGTTGCAAATAAGAAGGGAAAGAAACAGTGCTTGATTCGGTCAAAAGATTCGGGGATGTTGTCTGAAACAAGCGTTAAGTTACAGCTAGATCGAAAAAATTGTGCTCACCTGCTAGATGCGGCCAGAAAGATGTGTAAGGCTTGCAGCTGCTCAGTGAGACAAGTCCCGGACATATATCTGAGAAAAAATTACACTAGAATTCAAAAACGACCGACGTATTGGGACAAAAAGCAAAAAAATGTTATTAGCTCCTCGTTTCAGAATATCTTGATAAACAATAGGTAGTTTTTATTTCGATAACGTTTCGCTTTTGACACAAAAGCTTCACACTGATGAGACAATACTAACGAAAGCCGACTTCGGATGGGCGGATGAGTAGTTCAAAACTGT
Source organism: Opisthorchis viverrini (assembly GCF_000715545.1). Taxonomy (NCBI): domain Eukaryota; kingdom Metazoa; phylum Platyhelminthes; class Trematoda; order Opisthorchiida; family Opisthorchiidae; genus Opisthorchis; species Opisthorchis viverrini. The sequence continues at coordinate 1,533,861 of NW_008751680.1, forward strand.
CCCAGTGTCGGTGGGCTCCTCGTACACTGTGGTCTTTAGTTTTCCCCCGACCTTATGTGTCATGCAGTCTAAAAAGGTCAGGTTACCCGAGGTTGACTCTATCTCCATACTAAATTTGATGTGTGGACTCAGTTCACTGAGATAGTTGTAAAACTCACTAACCTTATCCCGTTTCATCACGACGAAAGCGTCATCTACATAACGCCAGAATCTTTGGTGGGTATGGGAATCCGCCTAAAGCTCTCCGTTCAAATTCTTCCATGAATATATTTGCCAAAATCGGGGATATTGAACATCCCATTGCTAGACCTTGTTCTTGAGTGTAAACCACGGTGTCGAAAACGAAGTGGGTGAGATTCGGTCATGCTTTTATGCCTTCCACTATTTGATCCACCGTGAGCTGTGTCCGTTCTGAAACGGTGGTGTCTGCTAGTAGCATTCGCTTAGCTATTTCTAAAGAGTCCCTTTGGACACATTTGTATATAATGAATTGACATCGAAACTTACCAGGTTGTCATCTGGTTCAACGGTGACCCCCGCTACTTTGTTGGCAGGGTCATACGAATTCTTAATGTAAGTACTGGATTGTTACTCCTCCCGCTGGACGACAGCTTTTATTTGGTCCCTTGATGCGTTTCCAACACTACTCTCTCCCAAACCTTTTAGGATTCTTCGCAGTGGTACCTTCGGAAGGTGTCAACTGCGGATGTAGTCTTTCAGTCAGGACAACTACATCAAACCCAATAAAATGTGAGGAAACGTGCCAGGAATCAAAAAGTAATCCCTGTTTCGCATTGATATCAAACAGGTTGGTGTAGATATGCGTCTGGGGATTGACATCATCTAAGAGATTATGAAGACGTACCCGATCAGGTGAGATATGCAGATAAATATTTTCCTTTCTTAGGGCAAACTCTATTCCTGATAAGGTTGATCGGCTGTTTAGTGAGAGTAAATGAGATATGGCGGCCAAAACGAACTACTATTATTAGCTCCTGAAGTACAGTAATCCAATAGTGTATATAAATCAACGGGAAACCCTAAAAACCCTAAGCTGATTACACACTTCATTCAGATTAGCCAGAAACATCTCCCTGAAGGATCAGTGTGAAAAAATAATGCCCATCGTGACAAATTTGACTAACGCGTGTTGAGAGCGAAAAGAAGTTTAACTTTGTCCGAAAAAAAAATTACAAATGCTCAAATCGTTGCACCTTCAATCAGCTAATTGAATAAACGGGCAAACTGAACACCGATGGAAGTTGAGCAACCATTCGGGTAACGTATAACTTTTTTCTGTCACAAGCGATTGAATAAACGTTTACACCTGGCGCTGCAACCATAACACGTGTGCACGTCCATCCGTTTATCATGTTCAACAGCACTGACCGCGAGGCTGTCGAAATTCTACATAAACACAATCAATTATATTCCGTTCCAGCCATGTCCCTGTGTAAAAATACTGGAGATTAGAGCAAATTCGTCCAAACTTCTTTGTACAGTCTGGGAATTAGGAAACGCACACGAACACTATTTTTAGGTCATAATGCAGGGAATACTTCGGATGGCACACCGATTTATCAGAAATATCACGTCACCCGGTTTATTTTCAGTGCACACTCACGTGTTCACCTATACTGGGAGAAGTATTTAATTAATTCGACATCCGCCAGTACATTTCGTCCTAGGTTAGAAGGAATGGAATGCTTACTGAACTGAAAGCTTGAAAATCGTCTATTCTGCCCACAACTGAATGACTAACTGAAGTTCATAAGAACAGGTTCCTCTAACACGTAGTTCATAGTAAGGAAGGGTCATACGAATTCTTAATGTAAGTACTGGATTGTTACTCCTCCCGCTGGACGACAGCTTTTATTTGGTCCCTTGATGCGTTTCCAACACTACTCTCTCCCAAACCTTTTAGGATTCTTCGCAGTGGTACCTTCGGAAGGTGTCAACTGCGGATGTAGTCTTTCAGTCAGGACAACTACATCAAACCCAATAAAATGTGAGGAAACGTGCCAGGAATCAAAAAGTAATCCCTGTTTCGCATTGATATCAAACAGGTTGGTGTAGATATGCGTCTGGGGATTGACATCATCTAAGAGATTATGAAGACGTACCCGATCAGGTGAGATATGCAGATAAATATTTTCCTTTCTTAGGGCAAACTCTATTCCTGATAAGGTTGATCGGCTGTTTAGTGAGAGTAAATGAGATATGGCGGCCAAAACGAACTACTATTATTAGCTCCTGAAGTACAGTAATCCAATAGTGTATATAAATCAACGGGAAACCCTAAAAACCCTAAGCTGATTACACACTTCATTCAGATTAGCCAGAAACATCTCCCTGAAGGATCAGTGTGAAAAAATAATGCCCATCGTGACAAATTTGACTAACGCGTGTTGAGAGCGAAAAGAAGTTTAACTTTGTCCGAAAAAAAAATTACAAATGCTCAAATCGTTGCACCTTCAATCAGCTAATTGAATAAACGGGCAAACTGAACACCGATGGAAGTTGAGCAACCATTCGGGTAACGTATAACTTTTTTCTGTCACAAGCGATTGAATAAACGTTTACACCTGGCGCTGCAACCATAACACGTGTGCACGTCCATCCGTTTATCATGTTCAACAGCACTGACCGCGAGGCTGTCGAAATTCTACATAAACACAATCAATTATATTCCGTTCCAGCCATGTCCCTGTGTAAAAATACTGGAGATTAGAGCAAATTCGTCCAAACTTCTTTGTACAGTCTGGGAATTAGGAAACGCACACGAACACTATTTTTAGGTCATAATGCAGGGAATACTTCGGATGGCACACCGATTTATCAGAAATATCACGTCACCCGGTTTATTTTCAGTGCACACTCACGTGTTCACCTATACTGGGAGAAGTATTTAATTAATTCGACATCCGCCAGTACATTTCGTCCTAGGTTAGAAGGAATGGAATGCTTACTGAACTGAAAGCTTGAAAATCGTCTATTCTGCCCACAACTGAATGACTAACTGAAGTTCATAAGAACAGGTTCCTCTAACACGTAGTTCATAGTAAGGAAACTCGGCCACAGTAAACAATATGGGAATGATATAACTAAGGGGCACAAAACAATGGTACAGTAATCCCCAAGAGGCAAAAGCACTAGGAATTAAATAGCTGGTATCAACAGGGGACTTGGTTTCTGGGTGGATAGCACACTAGATTGTGGTAACAAAAACAGCGTTGTGAACTCTCTAGAGGACTGGCCGTTTTCCTCTGAGGTGCCTCTCGAGAAAACTGTTGTGACCGATAAAAGCTGACTGCAGCTGTGTTTCATATTTTACAATATTATTAAGTGTATCGTCCAGCTCATCTTCCTACAAGCATGTTAGAAGTAGGGAGAGTTGGTTCGTTCATTATTCGACCTATAACTGAGAATACAACTACAAGCACAATTTACTTTAACCTGATCTTATTCCGATAACTATTGTCTAGACATTTCCCAGCTGATAACCTGGCAAGGACTAGACTGCATCGATTTATGTTGGTGAGGAAACGGAAAAAAATTGAACTTTAGGTTAAATTCGTACTGAGTGACAAGACTACGGCACATGTGAACTGAGAACTCGACTCACGTAAGCTTAATCCACACACAAATACGAGCCAGAAATAAACTGGCCATTTGTGCGAGTTCGGACTCTAGTTCTGGACCGGAACGATCGTGATGCTGGTCGATAAAATCCTGCAGAAACTGACGGCGTTTTTCTTTGGGTGCTCTGTCCCATTCACGGAGAAGACACGTCATGTTATAGGTTGCACTATCTTGCTTGGCAGAAGCCATTTCAGGCGAAACAGAGCACTGTCAGTAGCGAAACCAATAGAATAACCTAAATGAAACAAATTACAATAAAATGAATGAGTTGAACGATGTGGTTTATAAACAAGCTTAAAGTATCCACAAAAGATATCTGATGCAGTAATGAACCGGTCACCAGTTACCGTTGGAGAACAGGACTTCAGCACGTGTTCGACTCAAAGCAGTCACATCCGACATGAAATCCCCCGTGTTTTCAACCGCTGCGTGAGGTCTAGCGAAACCCCCAACAGATCAATAATCTTACTAACGTCAGACACTACCGAGGTCCCGAGGATCATGTGACCGCATTACTCACCACGGATTGTCAAGGCCATAAAGTATTTAGCCCTCTGTAGCTATTCTTCCCAGCCATCACATTTGGGGTAAGGAAAATCGAGCGTGAATCATGTTTAGTTGGGCTCAAGAAAACACAAACGAAGTCAGATTTGTAAGTAGAGCACCTTTACATGCGAGGTTTAGAAACCTCTTACCACAAAAGAAGCGCAACGTGTGCGGTTCACAAAAATGTCCCAACTTTAAGGGCAATGCCGGAGGATCTTCAGGCCGATTGGACGGTACAGTGCCGAAAACAGCCCCTTTTAACTTGATATCATGAACTAGGAGAGTAGTTCCACAGAATACACAACTCTCCAGTTCGGTGGGTTTTCAATGTAATACAGCCATAATACGCTACGGTAATTAATATAGTAGTTCTCCTCAACCAGGAACGTCCGCGGGACTTAGTCAGCTTGGTTTCTTTTAAGGAGAAATCGAATGCATTTTAAGTGAAGCATTCACTTGTTAAGAAATATGTTGCTAGCTTAGACTTTATTTTATTCCCTTCCTGCTTTATCTCTCGTGTACTTGGAATTCCCGTAGAAATACCGAGCATAATTTCGGACACCTCAGAGGCAACCTCAGAAGCTGACCAACGGAATGGCGTGAAAGAGACGGGACTTACCGAGGTTATGGTAAGATTATATGAGCATTATCCGATTCCAATCAGCATAATGATATGTTCAGAAATGTCGGTACCTCCAAGGCTGGACGGAGTAAAATAAAGAACCAACGACATGTAGTTACTGTAAACACGGATATAATCGTAATCGCAGCGCTGAAAAAGCAGTCAAATGCATGTCCCATGATTTGTAACATTTTCAGAGTAAAAATGCTCGGGTATGGTAGGCTGTGTACTAATGACTGAAACTGTCCTATAGTTGAGTAAGGCAGATGTCAGCTTTAAATGCCCAGTTTTGGTAGCCCAGTTGAGCATGTAACCATTTTCATCATTTGCGATAACTCTGGTGGTTGATCAGAAGGCTGTTGATCTGTTAACCGAGCTTGACAATAGGCTTGCAAGCGTTTCGCCACCTGCCGGGGAGATATCGTCTGAAGACGAACGTCTGGAAGCCAATTGCCAAGCCCAGCGAACAGATCAATGGCCACCCGGTCAAACAATAATAAACGCGCCTGAGCTACTAATAGTTCGAGACATTGAGGTAACTCTGCCTGTGAAATATGGATCAGACGTCACCTTAGAAGATGCGTGTAATCCGTAAAGACTGAGGCGTCAGCAACACGTAAGACTTCTTGCACCGTTCATGCACTTCACGGATAAGGTCAGCAGTCAGTGGTGCTTTAGAAACTAAACCAATAGCCAGAAGCGGACGCATGTGCTAATAAATATAGTGTCCTTAGACTCTGCATCTTTTTCTCACAAGCTGTTAAAAACAGATTAAACAAAACCTTAAGTCTAGGTTAACCCTGAGGAGTACAACAATTGCATGGCTTGTTCGACACACTCTAAAAGAGCTTGATATACTTAAGTGAATGACTAAAGTACTGAATACTCCTCATGCAATGCGATTAGTTTACTACTGAAGGTGTTGTGGTCGGGTTTTTACAGTTAGTTATCCACACTCTACTGTTTTTCTAACTTCACAGGTGGATGCATGGACCAGGTTTTGGGGTTGACAAATTAACCCCGAACTATTCTGAACCTGAATACTCTGATTACGGTGATACAACAAGAACATAGGAGGCAATCCTAATGGTGAAACCTGAAGACAGAGTAGTGTCAAAAGGATGGTGAGGGAGAGGAATACGTGAACTTGTGAGAAATGTCATCAGAGGTTTCGCTTAATTGCCTTATTGCATGGAGGAAGGTGATCTGAACCTCCTGGATAAAAGTATGACTTAAGGGTAGTACGCAAATACCGATCTGAACAAAATTAGTTCCCATGGAATGATTGACACTAGCCCAGAGGAGCGCAAGAATGTATTTGCCAAGTCTATTGACTAAACTGGCATAAGACACTCTGTGAGTCATGGTGAACTCACCTTCCCACTAGAGCTCAGTAGGTTGCACTGCCACACGATAAGGTCGTAACCGTTTGTGACAGGGACCATCTCACATGAAGAGTGCGTATTTACTATTAGTGTCCCATAGTACGTAGAGGCCTAGCAATGGGCAGGCAATTTGGGAGCGTTTTATTCGAATGCAAAAATTTCGTTCGACAATGGCTAATGAGATATTACCGTCATCTCTTGTCGCCGGTTATGCAGAAATCAAGACGCAGTGAATCTAACGCTCCAGGTATTCAAATTCGTAATCATAAGAATAGCTTATTTGCGCGGGTAGCAAAATTTGAACCATTTAGGATCCCCTATTAAACCATTTCCTAGTCCTAGGCTAAGTCATCCCGCACAGCCAAGTGTTCAAGGTATTGACTCCCTAGCGCTCGGCAACGTCCACCGAATCACAATTAACATAAATTTAGCCTTGTGTAATGCATACTATGACTGCCTCGATACAGGCGTCGAAACAGGTACAGAACTAAACATTATGTCCAAAGTAAGGCTCCCTTAGTCAATCACTGATATCTGGCCGGTTGTATGCAACATCACTTGGAGATCAATGCTACACCAAACGAACGTTGAGCGAAACTATGTTCACATGTTTTTATGCATGTAAGTAACCATACGCTCATACGCCCACAGAGTTAAACTGTCACGAGATTTGCTGCAATACGCATAAAACCAAAAGGATAGCAGTCGCATTAGCCGCGTGAACTATGGTGGCCTCCGCTGAAGAGACGTTTCGTTTCTAACCCGTCAGAGTCCACACGCTGAGCCTGAATGACCTGGTGAGGTTTTCGGCACTAGCCTAATGGCTAGGATCTACCTGTACCTTTATAAAGCAAAATGCTAGTAACCACTGATACCCGTCCTGATCACATCATTTTTCGTGGTTGTCCATTTTCGTACCACGTGTTCATGAGGTAGGAAAACAAACGCGCACGACTCCCATTCAAGATGCACATCATGTGGGGCACATATTTACCGCCCTGCATTGGCGCCGTATGCCTGACCTGACGTTGCTCGCGATTTTCGTAGATCAAGTACCCTGGGCCATCACAAGCCGTTTTTATTTTCAATTCAAGACCAAGCTGTTATTTGTACTTTACGTACACTCTCAAAAGTAAGAGATAATTCTTATGCCCATATGGATGGTAACATGACTCCGAATAACACAAATGAATCCACGGATCGCGGCGCAGGGAATTCATTTGCAAAAAGTCGGCAGGGTAAAAAGTTTCAGCAAGCTAAGTTGCGAATTATGGAAAATCTGGAAAACGAGTGGAGAAGTACTGTTGATGTTTTGGATCTCTGCGTCACACGAACGGGTCCACCTACCCGTTGAGGGCGAATAACTGGGGAGATCCCTACTTGGTCAAACACGACCAAGCAGTGCGAAATGGGCCGAAAACCGGCAATGATTAACGGAAAACTAAAGACACTGGAGGAATACGTGAGCCGAACGGCATTATTTATTTCTCGCTTCACCAAAACCATCGGTAATGAAATCCAATCCAACGTTCATCTGGTTGAGGCGAACGGTTTGGATAAGCAGTCTCAAAACATAAGGACGCAGCTTTTTTCGCTCCTCTCAGTGCATCCACAAAATGACCAATATCAGCGTTACTGTTATTTCCATCAACTTTCCTGTCAGGTTAGCTTGATATAGGTTGGTCACGAAGCCTGTTAAAAACGAATTGAACAGGCGCACGTTGGTTTGTGTGAGCCTAGTAATAGCGACTTGATAACCGAACCCGCACAAGGGCATGATCAGAATCAAGGTGAGTAACCCATAAGGAACGGTGGTCTTTAAATGAAGCTCTCCATCCGCAAATGATCGTCGTGTTACCTAGCTGCGATCGCACCCCGGGCTGTGGTTGGTGGTCCCCAAGTAACATGGTGTGGCCGCATGCATTAGCTGAGAACAGACGCAGTCCAGCGTGTAACTGATCAGGTGCCCCCCTATCATATGTACGATGGACAACGGACTGTCTGTCGTCTTATACAAAACTGAAACAGTCAAATGGATAAGATCTTCTGATTCTATAGGGAAATCGTTTTGGTTCATTTTGCCTCGTTTCGGTAAGAAAAGGAACAAATGTGGGAGTGGTTTGAGGATGGGAAAGGGGTGTCTTGAAGCTTGTAAAAATTCGTACCCTTTTCCCAGACGTTTGGTTTTGCTAGAATTTTGCACTGATCTACCCAAAAGGGTGTCATTTCTCCCAACTCTTGCTCAGTTTCGCCATTGCCATCATGAAATACGCTCCACGAGGGACCGAGAATCTGCATATCACTATGAAGAGAGGTCAGTGGATTTGGATTATAGATGACGACAATCTTGTTACTTAAAAATCGTTCGTCCTCACGGATCACAGCAAAAAGAATATGATAAGTGGTTCCTTGTAACGAAGTGTGCCTTGCACCTTCAGGGTTACTAGCTCGCTCACGGACATCAATCCATTCACGAACAGCTTGAAGAACGGTTCAGCTGCCCTCATCAACGCAACCACTGTAAGAACCAAATAAACCAGAGTCGAACTTCGATACCAGTGTAATATCGGAAACGGGAATCTAGCACGGAGTTTCATTGATTCAAAGTAACAAGGCATCTGGTACAGACTGTTTGCACTCCTTAACTAAGGTGGCTAGTCCCAAGCTGGGTTGTTCCTTGGCCATGGTTGCATCGATCATATCTTCAATTTGCGATAAGTGCTGGAACTGTGCAACTCCTTCAGACGACAAACAATGACGTTTTTCTCAATCTCAGATCTGCTTCGCGAAAACCACGTCGTGTAAAACGAGGTTACCCGAATCTCTCCATACGGTGACAGCGGAGATTTTTAAAATCGTTTAGATGTAGCAGCTTCTCGGTACATAGCCGCAATGCCACTCGAAGGAAGCACGAGGGCTTGGATACTTCCAGGTTGCCCAAGCCTAGACAAGAGAAGTCGAGATGCAGAGGTCGGGTTCAAAACACGGACTTTCCAGTAGGTAAATTCATACTCAAACCACTGGGACATCTCACCCCAGTATGGATACAGCATAGATATCGGGTGTGTGAATCAAGGTCAGAATAACATAGCGGAATTGTGTAACCTCCCCCCGAAAACTGGTCGGTCTTCTCACCATTTGCAGGGTGCCTTGAAGCTGACATGGAAGGTTGATTGCTCTTTCGGGAACATTGGGTTCACTAGGGTTCGGTTTCGTAGCAAGAATGTGTATCGTGTTGGTTGTGAAAAATTTTGGTAGTGCGCTGGCTGCAGCGTAATTATTAGTATCACTAATACTATTAGGTGTGTAGACAATTGTGGGATTTTTGTCCTCGCCAGATCCATCCATGGTATCTGTACAGCTAGATGAGAACGTCAGCCCAATGATCCATCACTGAACGAGGGAAGAGTGTACATTCTGAGGACTTTAAAAGTACTCACCCACTGCGAATCCCAACAACAGAGTTGGGTAGACGATTTCAGTGGCTATTTCCTCATATCAGTAAAGTAATATTCGTTCAGATCTCCAAGCTCCACTGAAAAAACCCACAAATGTGGCAGGCAAAGAGGAAGCTGTGAAAGAATAGGCACTAGCGACAAAAAATTGCAGTTTCCTGATAGTTTAAAAAGACCCGAATGAAGCAACCACCTGCACTTCCTGCTCTTTCTCAAGAATTATAACAATACCGTCAGAATATTCCAGATCGACAATCTTCTAGCCCGGAGAGATCTGAACACCGCGGGTTCGAAAAACTTCGCATTATTACCTTATCAATGACGAAAGTAAACGACAATGTAAATAATGGACACATTGTCTGGAACTGTTTGTAGCAACTAAGTAATCGTCATCGTCTCCAGTGACTGGCTGTGGTTCTCCTGCTCTTCCATTTTCTCTAACTGCCACAAAAATTGTGGCAGTTAGGATCAACGTACCCTTGTGGGGTGGGTTACGATTGGTAAGCTGACTGAATAACTAGAAAACGACTAACAATGTGGACCATCCTCGTCAAGCAGCAGTCGATATTGCACAGGCATAGCGGTTGCGACTGGAAATCACGCAATCATGAAGTGATCCCCTGTCATCAGAGTGTGGAAAAAAGCCAAGGGGACGGCTAAGCCTGAAACGAGGGACGGCTATTGATAGCGGAGTGCGTCCGGTGGACCGCCGTTCTGAGCTTACCTCAAATCCAAACACCAAGACCAGAGGACTACGGTCTCTTCTAGAGAAGCCCGCCTCCATATACTTTAACTCCCTTCTCCACACATACCACCCGTCGGAAGACGCCAAAGCTTGGAACAGAGTGGAAGATTCAGTACCTTATCCAGCTGATGTATAGTGTCTGACCAGCTCGTAAAACACCATCAGCGGGATCACCAGTGGAATGCCCTCCTGGTTGACAAGTAACAGCAAAGAGACGGTGACTTTCGAATCTAAATAAGGTAGACTTTGAATAGCACATATCCCAGTCATCATCACCATCATCATCAAGAAAAGAAAGCGTTCAGCTGTGGCACCCTTCCGGTGCCTAGCTGCCATGCCACCCGAAAGAAGCACGAGGGCTGGGATACTGTCAGGTTGCCAAGCCTAGACAGGGGAAGTCGAGTGGCGGGGGTCGGATTCGAACCACGGACCTTCCGGTCAGTAAATTCGCGCTCTAACCACTTGGGCCATCTCGCCCCAGGGACAGCAACATAAGTGTTCCCAGTACTGTCCCCTGTTGTACGCCACTCTTGGTCTAACAACAACAAGGCAAGCTTCCGCTGGTACTCACTTGGAATGTACAATGCTTCAGGGCATTGATCATACAGCTCACGGAGTCCAGTGAGATGGTGCATTTTTCAAGAGCTTTGGCTAGTATGTAAGGTTCAACTCGATTGAAATATTTACTCAAATTCCCGAATATTTCGTCAACGAGAAATTCTGCGTCTAGTGCGTGTGCAGTTTTCCGAATGCTACTGATACAACTGCAGGAACGCACGGACCTCTACTGAATTTCCGCGATGATCTGGTTTTACTTGATGTTGCATCAGCACCTGCTCAATCCAATTTCTATCGGCTTAACTATGTTCGCCTAGCGGCTAATGGTTCGCAAAATAATGTTGGCCATCGTCTCTGTACGGGGAATTGACGATAACCTTCCTACACCATTATCAGTCATCACTATTGTTGGCAGCGCAGCGATGCTCAGTACTGACACGCAACTGCTTCGTTGTGAGGAATAGAGTAAAAGCGGAATGAGTGTGCTAACCTACGACATTCATTCCGAGGTGCCTAGGCCCCCAGACGCTCATCCAGACTATTTGGATAAAAACAGATAACAACCCCAGTAACGTCCATTAGCGGCCACATCTTCCAAAGTCTTCAAAAGTGCACAAGGGAAGCCACTCAAACCCGATCATGAGTGTAAGTCATCGAATGTTCGTAGTCACCTTCATACAATTATCATCATCATCATCATCATCATCATCATCATCATCCATAGCAGCGGCAGCAGAGACAGCAACACTAATGTCGTCACCGATTCTTCGGTGCAACAGAACCATAAAGTTAGTCTAACTACATTTAAGGCCTTAGAATGAAAAGAGAAAAGAGTAGGGAAGGGAGGGGACCTGGTGCTAACAATTCGCCAGCATTCTGAGGTGCCTACACCTCGAAGTGTTCAATCAGATAAACTGGGAAAACGAACGTCATCGATCAGCCGCCATTTCTTGCAACGCCTCCAGCCAAGCGAAGCCGTGGTCACGGATACCTCACCCTAGAAGGCGCACAACACCAACAACACCCAAACTCTTCGTAACCTCTTTCACATCCTTCTGCTAAGTCACACGTTGTCCATCTCGTGGTTCCCACCATTCTAAAATAGACATGAGGTATAATACTCGTCTCATTATACGGTGTTTTGGCATGTGGCACAAGGCAAAGCCACTACAGTTTATGGTGCTGTTTTCTCCGATCGAAATACCTGTTGTACGACCAAATACCCGTTTTCTAATCAACTCACTACCAATTTGTCGATGCCATCCAACACCAGTAAGACTTCTGAGGCATCGGGCGGTCAAAAACCTGAAGGCACCCCACATCCGCTGTCCGCAGAAGTTATATCTGTCAAACATAAAACAATGCAGTTTTTACACTAGCCTTGTACATGCAACCCTTGGGACTCAGTAATATGTGCCTTTGACGCCACAAGTGATACACATTAGTAAACGTGATTGGGGTCTTTTGGATTCGCCAAGGGTCACGCTCAGAGATTGCACGTTCTGAAGCATGACTTTGCTCCTTGAAGTTGGAGCATGCCGAAAGGAGGTACTACGGATCTGTCTATTCAACGGAGATTGTGCTTGGACGCCGTCTCCAAAGATGAGAGCGGTGTCGTCTGCGTACTACGAGTCAACAAGGTCCTCACCAGCAACAATCTGAACACCACGATTATGAGACTTTCCGGCGTTCGTTTCATTATTTCATCGGCGATGAGGCTGAGGAAAAATGGAGGGTAAACACCTTTGCCGAACAGCACCTTTTGTTTGGAAGCTTCAGAAAGCTCACTGTACACTCACGAACAAATTCAATTCAATTCATCAGCTATAAAAACACAAGCGAGTTCCTTTCAGCTGCTATAGTTTCAATCGCCAGAACGTGGAAGAAAACAGGACACACAGCCAAGCCTTGGAGGCGATAGCGTGTTTTGTTAGTCCTGGAACTGGGTAGCCACTAGCTTTATGCTTTAGCTTAGGTGCGGGAGCACCATGGACTGCAAGATTGGACGACTTCTGCCGATGTCATTAAACATTGGTGAGTTGAGTTCCGGGCTCCCCAACCAGGGAGGCGGCAGTTGTTGACCCGACTAAGTATACTGACTAGTGTTCTCATACATTATTGCCGGGGCATACACTGTCCACCTCCACTCAGCACAGGGGTGGGCGAAATGAGCTGTGCGAGGCAGACGATTTTCTGGCATGCGGAGTACATGTCCTAATCCGCGCAACGTATGAAGCGTGAATAGTTCATCTATCGTGCAAAAGTTCCTTCTTCTTAAGACCATCTGGCGTATCTCATTATTGCAAATACGATGTTCTCACCTGACCAATGCTTCGCAGACACCGATGGGACATCTTTCGTATGCCCTCTGCGAGAAGGAGCCAAGCTCCTGAATCACAAAGCAGTATGGATCGCACCACTGCAGTGCAAAATTTGCCCGCTGACAGACAAACTGACGCCAAGTCGGTGACATAGGTGTAGGAGGTTGGCAAAAGCTGCCCTGGTTTACCAGATACGAGAAGTAATTCCATCCTCAGCCAGTCCTCCAGAACTTATACAGCTGCTAAGGTAAACGCATTTATCTACCACATCGATTGGCTCGTCCACAAGCACAGGGTTTGGGTCTGATCCAACCCAGTCTTGCATCAGCACTTTATGCTTTTCAGACTTGAAGCGCATGCCAAACCATGCGGCCGAAATATTTCGGTTATTTAAAGTGGTTTGCAAATTTTGAGGATGTGAACCAAGGAGAGCAAAGTCGTCTGTATACTTAATGTCTGTGAGCAAACGTCCCGGGAGCATTTCGACTCCCGAGGTTTCATAATCAGGCGGAGAAGTTTCAAGCAGCACATTGATTACAAAGTTTAAAAGGAAAAGTGAGAGGGCAGCCTTGTTTTTCACTACTGGACTTGATGAACAAGTGGAAGTTTGCCGTATACTCACATGCGCCCACAGGGGTTGCATAGTGCCTTCATAGGGGATATCTATATGGAGGGGACAACTTTGATCGCCAGACACCGCCTAAGTTTCTGACAATCGACAGAATATTATATATATATATATATATATATATATATATAATCATATCGCTCAGTTGTAACACCCTTTCGATGCCTAGCTGCCATGCCACCAGGAGACACGTGGGCCGGGATACTGCCAGGTTGCCCAAGCCTGGACAGGGGAAGTCGAGAGCCAGAGGTCGGGTTGGACCCACGGACCTTTCGGTCAGTAAATTCGTGCTCTCACCACTGAGCCATCAAAAACAGCTTCCAGACCAACGTGGAAAGTCTGTAGGAGTTGTGCTGTTCAACAATCTGTCTCAAGTTCGCATATCGCATCTTACATTGATTTTAATTGAGCCAGACAACTGCACAGCGCAAAGATGACTGTTCACCGCGATCCAGTCGGGTAAAGCACTTCCAGCCTTGGGGCTGAGTGCACCTCCCACACCGTAGATACCACAAGCCACTTTGTCCGGACTACCCGAGTGAAATGTGGTACATGTTGGCTGGTCCTAAGCGGTATGATTAGCATGACCGAAACGGGGTCATGTGTAGTGTTACGGAGGCACAATGTACGTCATCAGAGAGGGGAAACAAGGCTTCGGCAAGGGTGCCTGTTGCCCAACTCGACACTGAGTACAGAAATCAAACGCTGCAACATAGGTCAGATATTCTGAGGCTGGTAAGAAATTATTTTGGTTTATTATTCTGGGCGAAGGTTTAGACACGGAATAGTGCCTAGGGGGGGTGGCAGATTGGCTGATCGCAGTGCATTGTTTGATGGGCAAAGAGGGAGGTTTAGACAATAGTGCCTAGGGGGGGTGGCAGATTGGCTGATCGCAGTGCATTGTTTGATGGGCAAAGAGGGAGTTTGTGAGAAGGCCGGTAAACGACGACCGGTAAGTGCGAGTGATCAAGCGCATACCTGGAGTTAAGGAACACCAAGATTATGGGTCATTTGCACACGTGGTGTTGCTCTAACACCCGACGAAATGCGAGCACACAGTGTCTACTCCTTCGGAATCCCGTTTGATCTTCATGGGCCAGTGTTTCGTTTGCCGCCGTAAGGCAGAGTATCAGCAAAGCCAGAAGCCTTGTTACAATTCGGCTGAAACTTACTTCCATTGCGAAAAATCTTTGTTAAGGGGAGAATTGTTATCGGCTCACTCCAGTTTCTGAAACGGTTTTTTTTCTCCCGGGTAGGCATTGAGGGATTCACCGCCGTTCTTGAACACCGATGGGGGAAGATCGTCAAATCCAGGAGCACGGTGATGCTTGAGTAGAGACACACCCTCAGATACTTCTGAGGCCAGAGTCTCCACATTAACAGGCCATGTTTCTGGTACAGGCCAACAGTCCTGATCGGGATTGTTTTCAAAATATCTTGCCAAACCTTTCAAACTTTCTGCCTTGCTGAATATCACAAAACCGCTCTGTTACATGGTAGTTTCGCTGACAAGAGGCTTCTGAAGACCAGTCGTACGACTCAGGTCAAACAGCCTGCGGAAGTATCCAACACTTTCTATTTTTCATTTCTTCGGAATTTACAGTCAACCAAGCTTCTCGGTCTGCGCGGACACTCAATTTGACCCAGGATCAGAAGATACGTTGGGTCGAGTTGTGGTTAAAACTAAAAATCTGCCGCTGTGCCTCAAGCAAAGTCACAGTGCTATCAAGGACTAAGTATTACGATAAGGTTGAATGGGTTGTACCGCAGACAGAAGTCTCAGCATGGATTAGCGCTTTGGAACGGTGACGGTTAATATCCCACATAGGAATATCCAGCATGCGTCGGGAAAGCCGGTTCTGATATGTTTGTTTGATTGCTTGATCGACGAGCCTCTGAACGCCTAAGCTAAGTGTGAGCGTTTTATGTAAACTTGAAAGCGCAAGGAAAAGCGGCAGCGGCAAAGTGTATGATCTGGGTCCACGCAGGTGTTCCAGAAGGAGAAGCGGGTAGTGATCGACCCTTACAACCAACAACTAGTAGCAATGTGGTTTCATTGGATTCAAAACTGGTTTGACGTCGTCAAGCGATTTCCGCTGTTCCGGAAATCGGTACTGTGATCAGCAAACGTCTACGGTAGATGCTATCCAGTGTTCTTACGTCTCGTGGCCAACCTAAAACGACCAAACCATTGGGCCTCAGAACGCCTAGGCTACCTACCTGAACGTTTATGTCACCAGTGACCACAGCATATTACCATTTAGCTGATTGTTAAAGAACACCTAGAGCACCTCAGAAACTGTCCTCCATGGATTAGGAGCTACAGATCGTCGGGGCATAAGTCGAAACAGTAGAAAAGAGCAACAGATATAATATTCTCAAGATTATTTTACGGTTGTCAAACGCACCGCAAAGGATCGACTATCAACTGGTATCCAATCATGAAAAACCGCTTCCTCTCGACTGATCAACTCAATAACCACCTTTGTATGCCCGGCCACAGCGCCATCCATATCACAAGAGCTACGCAGCCGAAAACTGGAACAGAACGGACAGTCAGTTCAGTTGTGTTTGCGACTGGAATCCTTGGTTCTGGAAAGCAGCATACACCAGTCCAGAAAAAATCCAGATGTATAGGAGGAGTCAAGGGTACATAGTCTGCAGTTGAGCGTAATGTATAGCGGAAAAAGTGGTCAGAATTGGCGCTAAGATTTGCGAAAAGGATTCTCGGCTTTGGGTGGAGTAAGGTATAAGAAGGAACATGTAGTAATGTAAAAAGGGAACCGTCATCAGTAGCATGTTTCTGCCTGTCTCTTCCGATGTACGTAGCAAGTGAGGCGACTTGAGAGATGATATCACATGACGCCCGATGTGTCGTGAAAATATCTTTAGCTGTGTTACTCATAGTTGTGCGCTGGCTGGGATACCGTCAAAAGACCCGCATCGAAATAAGGCGATCAGGATCCTCGACCGAGGCATCTCGTCCAAAAGCCTGGCCACAATGCATCGGCTCGATGTGTAATGAGTTCGTTTTAGCAAATACAGTACTCTATACTACAATCCTGGAGCCACGTGTGCGAGTTTTCAGATCATTTTGAGGGTGCACTCAGAAATCCTGCGTGGTCTCCAGCTTTGAGATAGGTTCCGAATGCAATGTATCATTCGGTTTCCAATCCGACCTTATTATCATACGCCCGGATTTCCTGGAGCTGACAGACACTTAACATGTATCAATAAAGATTAACGTACAAACGTTGAACAAATTAAAGCAGGCTGCCATCACATGATGACGGTGTATGCTGCGCTAGTGCTATTACTACAACCTCGCAAAGAATTCCTCCTTGTTTCCATTTATGAAAACTGTGCTCAAAAAATAACGTCATTTATACACCGTCAGTTATACACCGTAGATGGGTGGTGCTTTAGGTATAAGTGATGTATCGTCATTACCTTTTTTACGGAACACATCGCCATACATGTTCCAACCCCCAACCTGGAGGGCCAGGAAACTGTGTTCGTCGGACCTCTACCCATGGACCAACCTGGTATGAGAGACTCTGTGAGCATCGTGCGGACACTCCCCAGTATAGCTCAATGGGTCATCGAGGTACACAAACCGCCACACCACGGTAAGGTCCAGTCTCTTCGTGGCGGGATGATGATGATGTATCGTCAAAGTCACTGGAGGTTACATAATGAAAAACGTTATGACTCGGGCAAATGTGGAGTGGGACAAAACATTGTCGCAATGCACAAAATGCAGCTTGAAGTTGCTATTTTTATTGAGATCCAGAGCCTTTCGCGAAATACTCACGGGTCACAAAAGTCAAAAGTTGTGGTAGTATTCGTATATGCTGGCTAATAATTCATTCCAGTTGGTTACATAACCGACTGATGATTATTGCCTGGTACCTATCGAAATGAATCGAAATCGCTTACTAATTGCGAATCGCGGGATTAATCCATCGGGTTCAACAACTTGAGCAGATATTCGTTAGTACCAAAAAGACATGACAGGCCTAAGCATCATGACAAATAGTGCAATCAAATAACGCTACACTACATATGTTTGCCAGTGACAGCCAAGGATCTTACCCATGTTGTACGAATCCCCACCATAGATCCAGAACGCAAACCAACAGGCTTTCGTCGGTCGGTATGGCAACTGGACGATTTAATTGAGCAAGTAAAACAACCTGTCCGGTAGATGGGTATTGTAAATATAACACCTGAACCGGCACAAGTGGTCTTCCAATATTTAAATATCCTTATTGTGTATTGTGACCCTTGATTAACTAACGCTCCGACCAACGAACTCGCGGTTTTAACTTAAGTGCTCACGGATTCACGCGTTTACGGATAAATGCACGTGCTCCAGGCTTTCACCCAAGCTTCCCTGGTCGCCTTTATTCCTATCGTTCATCGGATGCAAGAATGGTAATCAATGTTTAGATGAAGATGGTATGTATGCGGTTGACGCTAACGGGTGTGAACATATGTGAATATGTGTATCAGCTATATTGCGCAAGAATAATGTGTTTCCCTGCATGCGTGGATGACAACTTGGAGAAAAACGTGAAACGTTTGGTGGTGTTGCGTGTTGGACGATGAATTGCCCCCAGAATGGCGAAGTTGTGGCTCAAAACAAATGCATGGAGACTTTCCAAACGCATCGCGTTAGAGGTGTCATATCATGTGTGCTTAGGTTGTCTTTCATCGAACTTTCCTCTGGTAGAACCGATGTTGTTGAATGATAGCACGATTGCTCCAGATACACGATACAACCAGCTCAAGTGTAACCCAGCGTTACAGGTGTTGGATACATGCTGCTGTTGTTTAAGTTTTCTCTTTTCTCTATTGCAAAGGCTTGAACGTGATGCTCAATGTAGGGTAAATAATGCCCTTCAGGAAGGGCATGCGGTTAAAATGAGGGTCGCAAACCGCGCAGTCTTTTGCATCATCAGAAAGATGAGGTGCATTGGGGATTATGGGAAGTCAGGGTTCATTGACCACATAGGGGCAGTGGTGGTGCCATTGGGACGATGTATGCCACTTGGATGGGGGCTTTAATGTATTTACCGTTTGATATACATGATTAAGGCTTTCGTCGAATTTTCTGGGTTGGTTTTGTTCTTGTATTTCAGCGGATTCCAGGGAAATGGGAATCGTAAGCAAAGAAGGATGTAGCACTGCCCTTTAATTTCTCGGCGTATGGCAGTAAATCGGCTGGTGAGGGGACTCTGATAGAAGTGTCTAATAGTGCTTTGAATAGGATATTAGATGGAGCGTGGACAACCGTCAGAGGAAGGTTATTTCACGCACAAACTACCCGGAAGGAGACTATTTTACCCAATAAGGGACAAAATATTATTTCCATTCCCCCGCCGCGTGTTAGTCGAGTAGACCGTAAAAAACCCGTGGATCAGGTCTGATTCAAACGGGGCATAGGCATACACTAAGTTTCCTCGGAGGCGTGGACACTCCAGGGGAAAAAGCTTGAACTACCTGGGAAGTGAGTTTCAATAATAAGCACCGTAGTTCAAAGCTATATCATCGTCATTATCCGAGGCAATTAAGTAATATCAAGAGTGGTTGTCTTAGTAGGTACTCTATCCAGACAGTTCAGATATGGCTGAGGAAATGAAGATGAGTGGATATACTTCGGCGTAAACGACGAGTTGGACGAGGCCCAAACTAAGAATGCAGACATGGAAAAAAGCCTCCAAGTAGTCTGAAAGATCGAACAGCTTTCATCATGTTCGTCCAACCTATATAACCGGGTGGTGGAGTCCAAGAGAAACGCAATTTACAAGTGCAAGCACGAAAACCGATGATCTATTTCACAGGAAGGGGTATAATGTTGAAAACACAGCAACTGCGATGTAATTAAAGGTAGTTACAAGTTATGCCGAGGAAGGCAGAACTGTCGTTTCTACTAAGCTACAGGGCATCGGTGTACGGAATAGAAGCGGATTGAAGTGGGGATTTAGTGCTGTAAAAGAGCGGAGTTGAAACTAAGTACCTGCCTGCGGACTGGATCGATTACGTTTCGGGATGCTTGGCGTCCTGCAACCCCGGATCTGAAGTTCATACCCCTTGATCTTACGACATTGACTTGTGTACACCACTCATCAGAAACTTCGCTGCCTGCAATAATGCGTGTGGTCACTCTATCTCTCTAGGTTATCACCCGCGTTTATAACGGTTAAAATCCAGCTCCAGCGTGCACACCGACCGAGTATTGTGGAGAGCGGAATTTATTAGGCATTTAGGGAGCTAGCCTCAATAATTCTGCCTAACTGTGTTTTCGATGATACTGCTTAAGATGTGCACGAGGTGTGGTTGATTATGCACTCCGTCCTCGAGAGACCCTGGGAACTGAAGGCATGAACCCGGCATATGTGCTGTCACGAGCGGACTCTTTCAGGCAACTTTTACACCTAACTCCACTGCAACGGCGACATCGGTAAGACTCTACTGTCACAATATACACCATGATTCTGAGATTCCTGCTACCATTTATCCACAGTGCGAAACTCTCCACTTCATCACCCCGCTGACGCATTTTGTTATTCTGGCCAAAAGCTCAGGAGTTGACTGCGTCGAGGCCTCAACGGTGGTTTTTTCTACTTCACATTGACCTGTTGGACTGCGCCGACTCTGTTGCTCCACCAGATCGGTTGCTCTGGCTCCTCGCTTCCGCAATTTTCAGTATTTTGTCATTTGTCAGACTGGATCTCTCTTGTTCTGCCCTCCCTTTTTTGATTTTGCCCACCACTTTTAAATCCTAACGTCTACATCGGAATTCGCCCACTGTTCGTAGATCCGTCTCTTTTAAGCGCAATCCTCTGTACCCACAAACTCAGCCGGTCTTATTTTTATTCTATGTGTAACCTCACGATCATACTTGACGTTATGCCATTTACCACCTGAGAATAAACATAATAATAGTGTTTATTTCCAACTTGCGGTTAGCATACCGTCTGTCATGATCATACGATTGCAGTCAGAATGAAGCATGACTGGGGCGTCTGCGGGTAGTGGGGGTTGCGCGAAAAGAGGACAATGACATAAACATTGGGCAATATCCGAGGAAATAATAAAAGGTTTATTTTTCAAACTGTAAAGAACAGTGGGCATGTGGTCCGACCAGTTCAAAGTTGAAGCGGGTTGGCATGGACTAAAACTGAAAACAGTTGCCGTACTTGAGTGACCTTGCACAATTGAGCAGACGGCCTGTGACACAGCAAGCAAAGATTGGGATGAAGATGAAATAATTCAAAGCGGGAGAAAAGAGCGAGTTGTGTCTCAAAAATATGGCTTAATCTGAAGCTAAGTGGGCTTACCAGTTCCACCGTTGCAGGGGATTCGTGTAAATGATAAGTTGGGGAGATAGTGCCAGTGGATAGGGGCAAATAAAACACCGCTTGTGGAATTGAACTTGTTGAAGAGGCAAGTCGAAATCCTTGCAGAAAACCACGTTGGTCTCATCCAAACACAAGTTTCACCGGATTAAAATGAATTCGTTCCATAGGCGGTTGGGGCCAGGAAAAAAGTCTGATCCTAATTGCAGTTACAAACATGACTGGGCTAGAGGTTGCGGTCGAGATCGTGAAGAAATTAGTTAAGGGAGTGCCATCACACTGGGTATTACAGTGCCATTCCACCATTGTACTCACCAGCTCCGGTTTATGGACAGTCCCGAATTGGTCGTCAAAGGGGTTGCGGTCGGAGGAATACAAATTTTTCGTGGCAGCTGGATCTGGAGTTTTCAGAGAGAGATTCAGGCCAGTGCGGGTAATTTCCTTTCCATTTGAGGACCATGCGAGCGTATACCGTGGACCAGACAGACTGAATGAATAACAGTTGGATGGGGCGTTTGGGCAACTGCAGCTGAAGTTTGAAGCTTGGGGAAAGGGGTAATGAAGAAGCCATAGGATGAGAGTAGTAGCGCCAGGTGAGTGCCATGAGGCATCAGATACAAAGGTGTCAGTGGGAAAAATCTAAGAGGGGATGACAGTAAACTAAACGGGAGTAGATTTGTTTGATCTAGAAACCAAGTATTAGCTTGGCCAGAGTAGATGCCTAGTTTTGAAAAGGTACGAACTTTGTCATCGTGGTAGCTAGTAGGGAGACTAGCCGTTGGACTGGATGGAACGGGCGGCAATTTTTAGCCTGCCGCTGCCCGTCTCCGTTGTGCAAAAGAAGGGATGATATGAGCACTGACAGCAGACAAGTAATAAAACGGTCCGGCAACAGTCTCTCGGACGATGAATATGAACCGCAGCCAAACTGAGATCTACTACGTCAACTTAACAGGAAGGTAATAGTATGGACCCCAATAGCCGAGTCACTGCTTTCAACTCCAGAAAACGAATGGGGCATGACAAAACAGTCATTAGGCGCTAGTAATAAGTAATAATTAGGTATTTACATTTTATGCATATGGTGGCTCTAGGGGACAACAGGCAAGAACCTGTGCGCTGTTTGGATGATGAAGTGGACTGGGGGCGGTGCGACCCAAATAAGACGAAGGTGGCACATCCTTGCACATCGATGTTAGCCGTGAGCCTCACACAATACTTTCAGGCTACCTCGTGCATATATATTTTTGAAACACAAAAATGCAGCTGTCATGCGCTTGTGTTTCTTGGTGTTGCAAGACAAGTGACAACCGGAACAAGTCCAATCCAGCTACAGACAAACGACAATGGTGTTCTTTTTAGTTTTTTTTCGAATTAACGACCAGGCTCACAACCACCGGCGACGGGTGGTGCATCCGTCCTCTTAGAAGGATGACGACTATACGAACGTACCGTGGTGCAAAATAACAGGGCGACCCTCTTCCGCGTGGCATTTTCATCCACCACACGTGGTTTTCATCCAGATCTTTGGGGTAAAAAGCCACCAAACAGTCATAGTCATGGTTTGTGCACTAGTGAATAGATCCAACTACCAGATATTTTATCCGGTCTGGGAGAAAGCCAGGCCAGCAAAACAGATCAATCATTTCGAACAAGAAAATAGCGAATCACTACTGGAAGAGGCAATCACTATAACAAATGAAACGGCAATGAAAGGAAAAAGGCCTTCGCTGCGGAGTTATTGATGATGAAATGCCTACTGACCGGTTGCAAACCAGTGAACAGGGAAGCAAAACTCTAATCTGCATCTTAGTTACAAAAACTGGACACCGATCTTCCCCTGGGAAAGTTTTCTTGAAATTGTCTGGAGATTCATTGATTCACTCATTTGTCGGTTAAATCCAAACAAATGTTACAAAGTGGCTCGACGAATTCCGCAACAGATCTCCCTTTTTCAATAGACGCAAAGCGAAATTCTACTAAAAACAAATACTACTCGCGTGCCTCCCCATCAGTAGTATCACCGTTACACCTTCTGGCCTATGAGAGTAGAATGGAGATGTTCAGAGCCTTGTACCAGGGCTAAACGACGATGAAGCGTTGATATAAACCACCATTTCGAGTACATTCCGCCAGTGTTGTGTGTGTGAATGAGTGGGCTGTGGAACCAAACAAGTAGCCAATTCGTAAAGCATCTTCGTACCCGCATTTGATATGCGTGCACCGCGCGTGATCAGTGTGTGCAGAATGGTTCAGAACAGCGAGGAACTAAGGCTTCAGTTTGGCTGGGATTAGTTGAAGCCCAGTCAAAGCGAAGCACCAGACAATAAATAGAGCCGAGAGAGTTATTCAGGGATCGGATCAGACTTGAAGAACTGGGAGTATTTTGACTGAGCAAAAGGACTGAGACCGGACGCAGGGAATAAGATCAGGTCAGTGGAGACGGACTTGAGGACAATTACGATGGCGGGCGTTAGACACTGCAACACAAGTACGCCCTCGGGAGCAGAAGCAGATATGGTCACGGGAAATGAACATCTGCATAAGAGGTAGATAAAGTAGTGATTTATTAAAAACTTTTCAGGGAAAATGGGGTCAAATATGAGTTAGTAGTAATGATAAAGATGTATGGAGGATACCAGCAGTTGCATAAATTGCTCGCCTGTCTGAGTGGGTGGGGCTACTGAGGATCAACGAAAGGAATTATTTATGGTAATGCTATGCATGCAGTTTTCTACAAACTGATATCACCCATTTGGTGAAAAACGAAAGATGAGGTGCTGAAGACATCATCTACACTCGTCAAATGTTCTCAACAGAATTCCGACACATCGAATAATCTTCGACGCGACGGCCATAGAAATGCATGTAAGCGAAAACAAATTTACCAAAGCTAGGTTTGGTACCAAAGGCCCTCCGCCATACCATGACGATGATGTTGCAGGCCAGCATATTTGTTCGTGGGTAACTGATGGAATGCTGGAATGTCGGTTAGGGTCCTCTGACAAGGCGTTTGTCAGCAAACCCCAAAATGTCCTTCATGGGATGACGTGCAGTATAACACACAATAACTGCGCGCTTTTGTCCACTGATGCATTGTCCAGAAGTGACAGTAATACGTATCTGTACTAGTCACTACCTGCTTCCTGCACCTAAGGATTCCATAGCACAACCTTCGGTGCACTAAGCGTGACTAAATGTGCGCTTCAATGTAGGGCACGCAGTACACGCGACTGTGAATGACTGAAATGAAATGTATTCAGGCATTCAAACCCCATATTTTAAGGGCCTCCTCCAACACTCAACCAAAATAACCATTCGCTGAAATTTGCCAGACATAGCTATCTAGGTTGATTTTCATTTTGCATTAGTCTCGGGGGACTTTGTGCCAAGACGACCTTGTTTTTGGTTCCTGTGAGTAAGTTGTTTTACACAAAAACTGAATCGGCGCACCCTTTCTGTTATTCGGCTAATTCTTAAACTTTAGACAATCCAAAACCGCCACCAACTTCACTTCGACAGTGACAAGTACTCGTCTTGTAGGCGTTTATTCCGTTTATCCATCCGCCTCTGACATGTGGTCGAAATGCTTTGCATAGTTACAAAGTAGCGCTAATGTTACTTCAGATTTAACACGTTTTCCATCCAGCTGGATGTAAGCCAAAAGCATGAGCGTCGTTTAGGATTCCCACAGCGGCGGCCATCGAAAATCCGGATTACGTGGCTTGATGACAGCGGCTAGACGCACAATGTATTTTTCTGAAAAACCCCTGCGGCCGAAATGAAATCTTTAACG
>NW_008751680.1:1562240-1565594 GCF_000715545.1 Opisthorchis viverrini
ATCAATCTCATTGTGCGAATAGCCAGCGGCTGGCTTGATTCTCTTGCTCCTTCATTCCTGATTTTCACGCTCATGTAGTAATGGACCTTTGGAGAAGTACAGAATTTGGGATTTAATCTGCTCTATGGCATTGATGGTGTGCGCGGTGTAACAAACAAGTTAACTTACCAGCACTGCAAGATTATGCGTGCCGCAATGCATAGCCCACCTGTAGGATGGATAAAACCATAAAATTCGGCTTTGAACAAAAGTCGGTTCAGATGGATAGATGGACATTACTCTTATTCAGAGGTTTGGGCAGCATTTTGGCGCATTTTGGCTTCAGTGAGTGACCTCATCAGCAAAATATCCTTAAAGGCTTCCAGACTAATAACTTCGCTACTTCACTTAATCAGCGGGTGTGTAAGCTTTTATTGAATTCGACACAGGCCAACTTTCGTGGCTGACAACGCCCTCAAGTCCGTGAGTGCTTCTAGAATCAGACCGGAATCACGAAAGTCACCTTAAGAACACTTGTGACAGCTTAACTGCAGATGGAATGAGCTACCATACGTAACTGATCTTTTAGTGGATTTATCTGGGTCTTCTCCTAGTGCGTTGTAACAAACCAGAGATTCCGAAGCTTAGGCATCAGGCTCCCTTCATTTCATGACATAAAATTGGACCACAAGGCATTTATTGTTTTTCGGGTAATTCACCGCACCCCCTAGTAATGAGATTTTCAAGCCCAGAGCGCACACATTCATTAAACAAATTTTTTTCTCATTTCGGGCAGTTGCTCCGAAGGTTGTCCACGCTCCTTTTAGAACCCAGTTTAAAGCACCATTAGACATTTATTTATGCGAACCCCCCCGTTGGCATGCATACTGCTTCGAAATGAGAACACAAAAAGCAGTGCCACATCCCTTTTTACTTGTGCCTTTCAGGTGCACGATAGCCGCTGAACGTTAAACAAATTTTTTCTCATTTCGGGCAGTTGCTCCGAAGGTTGTCCACGCTCCTTTTAGAACCCAGTTTAAAGCACCATTAGACATTTATTTATGCGAACCCCCCCGTTGGCATGCATACTGCTTCGAAATGAGAACACAAAAAGCAGTGCCACATCCCTTTTTACTTGTGCCTTTCAGGTGCACGATAGCCGCTGAACGACAAGAACAAAACCGACCCAAAATCATGGGCAAAAGCCTCGACCCTGTCTATCAGTCCGTGAATCCGTGAATCCATGGGTAAAGCTTGTGTGTGCTTCCAGATATTTTAAGTGACCCACAACAAAAGGCACCCCCAGGACGTCAACCAAGTTTTCTACACAGGACAAAGGAGGCACGTGAAGTGAGTTTTTGCCTCCGATTAAACGTCCTGAGTTGCTTTATCTGTTTCTTCCAGATAACGGTCACCACGGACGAGACCCGATACTTACGCTCACTAGGAACACACTCGATTCACTTTTGCCGAAATTATAAGGACTTCGAGGTTGCGGTATTTACGAGGATTTGGTCTAATCCGTTTGCACCTTCCGTTGGTATAATGCGCATAGCCTTTTGTTTAGGTGAGAAAAATTTCAAGGTCATGGACCATCACCGAAGCACATTTTATCACCGGTTTAAGAGGAATAAATCATGAAATCGCACTTCAGCACGCTTCTGCGTTCCTCGGTGTTCTTAAAGAATGAGGTGATATCTACAGAATGTGCATTTCAAATACCACCCAGGAAAATTGGCCATTGAGGTTTGTTTGCTTCATATTCCACAGACTTAACAGACGAGATAATTTTGTTATGCGTACTTCGTCACCAAGCATTTCCCTATGGAGCTCATCGGTTGACAACAGTATGTAATGTTCAGCGAAGATGCCAGGGCCTTCTTTGTGGATGATTCGTTTTCGCAGATACGAGTCTGCGGAAACTACGCCATCAGGAGCTAACCGTAGGGGAACTTCTAACAAAACGCTATTGTTCCCATAAGGAATATGATGATCCGTAGGTGGAGTACGTCAAGAAGCGGTCGATATGATAACGCTAGCCGTTTCTTCTCACTTCGACAACTTTCCATAACTGCCAAATTAGCACATGTGTAGAAATTCCTGCAGCAAATCTGCACTGACGCGAGGATACAGTACTAAAATGATACAATATTCCGTACACGGTTAGCATCCGGGTGCAAAAAATTCCGCACAAGTCCCGCATATTTCTACATGCGAGGTTCATGTCTTTATGCGACGCTGATGATCAGGCCTCACCTATGCACGGTTGACAAGTCCAACGGCCAAGACGGCCCTTTTACCTTGCGCGTTGACAGCGCGCTCGCCTTAAATTTGCCTTAAATTTGGCTATGTGCGGCTTTAATCATAGGATTGGCCGATACAAGCGTGATTGGCAGTCGCTCCACGGATTCACGGATTCACAGATTGATACACAGGATCGAGGCTTTTGCCCCAGGTTCCCGGGTCGCTTTTGTTCTTGTCGGTCAGTGGCTGCAGTTAATCTGAAACGCATAAGTGAAAAAAGGGTGTAGCACTGCTCTATATGTTCTCAGCGCGGGGCAGTATGCTTGCCAGCGCGAGGATTCGCATAAATAAATGTCTCATAGTGCTTTATACTGGATTCTAGAAGGAGCGTGGACAACCATCGGAGGAAGTTTATTCCACCCAGCTACTACCAGAAATGAGAAAATATTTTGTCTAATGAACGTGTGCTGTGAGCTTGAAAATTTTCTTACTATGTCCCCGCCGCGTGTTTCCTGGGTCAACGGTAAAAAACCCGTTTTCCAAACTTTGTTCAAAAAGGGCAGAAGTAAGAATTATGTGCCCTCGGAGGCGACGGTTCTCCAGGGGAAAGAGGCCAAGCATCGGGAGACGCGTTTCCACGGATTTGAGGCCGGCAACCATTCTCGTAGCGGCCCGCTGGACACGCTCAATGAGGGTGACGTCTTTCGTGCGTCCTGAGTAGACAACTTGGTTGGCGTACTCCAGGAGCGGTCTGACGTAGGCCTCACAGAGTATTTGGAAGTCCATACGGGAGAAGGTGCGTCGGATCATCCGTAAAATGGCGAATGCTTTTGGGCCGATCTCTCATGGTGCAATGTGAAAGACAAGTTTGAAGAGACCCAGATGCCCAGGTCCTTTTTGGCATCTATCCTCATGATGTTTTCTGGTCCCTTTTCAACATGCATAACAAAGGCATTCGCTGAATCCCCTCCAAACGACATATGGACGCACTTTTCATCATTCAGAGGAACGTGCCAGTCCAACGACCACTGCTTGACAGCGTCTACATCAAATTGGAAGGCACCAGCATTGGAGCTCCAGGATTTCAAGTAGTCCGCAAAAAGTAGACATGGACTCGCAAGAACGTCTGGG
>NW_008751680.1:1569483-1608386 GCF_000715545.1 Opisthorchis viverrini
GCAACCATTCTCGTAGCGGCCCGCTGGACACGCTCAATGAGGGTGACGTCTTTCGTGCGTCCTGAGTAGACAACTTGGTTGGCGTACTCCAGGAGCGGTCTGACGTAGGCCTCACAGAGTATTTGGAAGTCCATACGGGAGAAGGTGCGTCGGATCATCCGTAAAATGGCGAATGCTTTTGGGCCGATCTCTCATGGTGCAATGTGAAAGACAAGTTTGAAGAGACCCAGATGCCCAGGTCCTTTTTGGCATCTATCCTCATGATGTTTTCTGGTCCCTTTTCAACATGCATAACAAAGGCATTCGCTGAATCCCCTCCAAACGACATATGGACGCACTTTTCATCATTCAGAGGAACGTGCCAGTCCAACGACCACTGCTTGACAGCGTCTACATCAAATTGGAAGGCACCAGCATTGGAGCTCCAGGATTTCAAGTAGTCCGCAAAAAGTAGACATGGACTCGCAAGAACGTCTGGGAGGTCGTTGACGTAGATCAGAAACAGGAGTAGTCCCAAGAGGGAGCCTTGAGTTTCCTTTTTCCGAACATCAGCTTCGCGGGACAAATATTCGGAACGAGAACATTTACAATCAATGAATCTTCGACAACAGCATTTAAACATGTATTTGTGTAATGTACTACTCATAAGGTTGCTGAAAATCCATCGACAGCCCACGACCGGTTTCGCCCTTCTTGGGGCTCATCAGGTAGGCGCGTTAAAACATCCTTATTACATTTCATTTTATTTTACCTTATTATATTTGCTTACTTTTATTTGCTTACCTACCCCTTGCTTTGTACCTCACATTATCGGCGGTGAGGGATCAATGTCCGCTGGGTGGGGATTGTCCATGTTCAACGACGCAGCATTTGACGCAACGCAACCCGAATATTAAGAGTGGTGAACAGGGATGTCTAAAAAGTGGCCTCGCTTTTGGGGTGATTCTCGCACCATAATGGAAGACTGCGTTTGCGCAACGGACCGGTAGCCAAAGGAAGTAGTTTAAAGGATGCGTGTGCGCCTACCTTGTGGACGCCCCTAAAGATCTCCATGCGGTGGGTTGGGCTCATTGCCCCAGCAATAACTGTGGTATGTTGATGGATCTCGCGGACACCAGGAGTTAGCGGGGCCAGTTGTCTGGCCAAATGGACCACAGGGGACATCGCCCATCGGCGCAGGACCCCACCTTGGTTGGGGACGGTTGTCCTCCAACAACGGAGACTTGCTGCACTGTACAGTGATTAAATTTTGACGTAACACCAGGTGCGTTTGGACAATCGAATTCTGAATGCATCTAGCACTCTAGCGTGGCACCATCAGCTTCAGTCTGCCAACCAACCGTTCCAGCTGCTCGTGCAAACTTTCTACTGGTGATGGCTGTGACCTGGGAACCAGAAATAGGGTTATATCTCCTTCCGGTAGGTTGTACACGGCTAACTGCTGTTCATGGATAGGAAATTGACCTAGTTACTATATGCTTGATTAATCAACTTACCTTAGGGGAACGAGTGGCTTCTGAATACCGAGAATAGGCGTACGCAGGGCAGCCACACAGACTGGCCGAAGGTGCATGTGTAGGTTTTAGCCAGTGTGTTAATCGTCTGAAAACATTTGGGGGGGCATATCACAACCTACTTTTACTAACAAGGGGTTTCACACATTGAGATCTGTCCCATGGCATATCAGATTTGGTGTGCATGTTCAATTTGCCTGAGAACGACGCGTCGTCCAAGAAACCACACGTGGGCCGTAGCTGTCTCCCTCGCTGATTTCTCCACGGTCACATTAGTGAGTGGTGTGCATCTTATACGCACGCAAGAGCCATTTTCTGCGCTGAGAGACCTTGTGGATAGCATGCATCAGGTTCTGGGTGTGATGCACGTCCTCTTCAAGCGCCCGTCAGCGTTTTCTTGGCGGTTTCCAGAAATGTACCAATCTGCGCTGTGAACGAATGGACAACTTTCGAGTGATACACACCCAGTGGGCACTCAAATAGGCGAAAAACACGGTGTCGGTTCTCTGCAGGATCGCAAAATTCTACCGAAACCCATGTGATTAATGTCCACTGAGCAGTCACTTACTCGGCTGCATTATCAAGGTGGGACATGCGATGGAATATGTGCCGGCCGCGGATAGAAATTTTTTGCAAGAGTTACGATAACGCAATGGAACGCACGTGCTTCTGGATGGCTAGCCGTGAGTGGAAACAGCACAGAATTATGGCGCAGTCGACCACAGCTTTGGCAGCCCACATTTGTGACGTCATCTTGTCCGTGGCAAACGACTTGAGTGAATATTGCCCACCCACCCTATCGTTGAACAAGCAGAACAGCTTGCGCGAAGGTGCAAAATACTCGCTTTGCACGAAGGCATATATTGCGAGTCGACCGATACCCATGCCATACGCCACGAGCAAGGTATATAGCTTGCTCCTTAACAGCTAACACCAGAGGCTCTTAAATTATTTACCCAAGTCGGTTGGTTAGGTTTGTCGCATCAACGTTTACCACATCAGGAAAATGTCAAAAGAGTGTTATCTGCTGCGTAGCTAAAACTACCACCCTTGGATTCCATCAACAGTACGCGAACAAACCCTGAAAGCTTAGTTGTAATGAGCGACGTGTCATCCAAAAAATAAATAAAAGGTAACTACCGACCTACTTGATAGTAAAGGTCGGAATTTGACGCGATAATTGTACACATTCTGGATAGTATGTACCTTCCCAGAATGATGAGCGACCTGTTGCCCAAACTCCGGCAACGGAAAACCATACTTCAAAAGGCTACTACACTCCTTTAATTCAACATTTGCCAGGCGCCCTTTGATAGGGAACCTTTCAACATGAGCTTGCTATGTGGCTGGTGGTATGCTAGATGGTAAAAAGTAACCAAAAAGTAGTCTTTGTACCGATGAACACGGAATCTTGCCGCGCAAGGTACAAACTGTGCTATCGGGTACCGGCTGTGACGGATTTCGCGGCCTGAACGGACGTCTGCTACAACGGTAGAGCGCTTTTTCATATAAAAATATCGAATTGCTGCTCGTTTTGGAGTCTATGCGAACGAAAAGTGTGAAATTGTTAGCCGGATACTCTTTCAAAGCGATCTGAAATGCACTGAAGTAGAAAAAGCATGGACGGACCCACTTCCTTGCAAAATCATCCACCGCCTTTCACGGACAAATTTGCTCAGTCATGACAGTCAATAAAAATGTGAATCAGGCGCACACGGTGGGCCTTGAATACGTTTAACCGACTTTCAACAGAACTGCAGCCACGTGGGGATATCTTAAGGACCCGTTTCATTAGCATCGATTTCTAAAAATTTCTGTTAAAGTCCTCCTTTTTCGAACCATGTTTTCAGGGAAATTTTGGATGTGCGCCCAAAGCTCGGCCCTTTTGAGCATTAATCGACCCACATGTCTATTCCACCGCCAGCCCCGAGGAAGTAAGGCGGAGCTCCGGGCACGGACACTAGGGTCAGGAGTGCGAACTTCTGTTGGATAACAATATCCTCACTTCAGGTGGTAGCTGCCTGAGTTATACCTCCTGCCATATTCAAACATTCAGCATTCGGCACCAAGCCCAAATCTCTTTTAATTGCCCTTCTGTGGTAGTCTTTTGGCTTAAGCCTCACAGGGCATCATTGCCCCTCATTAGCAGTGCACGGCAAATGGGTGGATGCTACTTAAAAACGGGAGCGAACCCAGCCGCGAAGCTTGAGCAAACGCTTCGATCCTGCGAACCAACTGTTCGCAGCAACTTTCTAACCCTGAGCGAATTTTTCCGAAAAAGATAACGTATGCAAACCCCTGGCATTTTCCGAACATATTGTACAACTTAACGGAAGTGTTCACAGGAGCACCTGCCAACTATCTAAAGAGGTTGTTGCATTTGACAAGTACCGATGAGGGTATGTTTTTGTGGCCTGAACAGTGGTATTCCACACGGAAACTGATTGGCGCAAATTTAAATGTGACTCAGGCAATTTGGAGTGACAGTGAATTTGTACCCTGCTCATTCCGTTCTAAATATTCTGGACATTATAAGCACGAAATTTCTTTCCTCTAGTGTATCTTTCGGGAAATTGGCCCATCAAAGGCCTAAACTAGTCACCGGACTTTGGAGGAAGTGAATCCTTAGATGCAACGTTGTTCTCCCACTTTGCGGATGTGGTGCATCGAAACCACTACCATTTCGATGACACTTTAGATGGAGGCTTTTGAGTGATTGCACCTGTGGGATAACTCACAGATATCATAGGGCAATTTCGAAACAAGTGTGTGTATCATAAAGGCCTTTTCCTGATCATTAAATCAACCCCAAACCTGTTGGGCTCAAACACGAGTTATGGCTGATATATACCTTTAGTTCCCTGCCCTCATCTGTCGGAATTTGGCCGATGCGGAAATAGCGTTCAATGCCTCAATCGTCCTACTCGAGTTTTCGAATTCATGTATCTCTCCATTCCGTCTACCCACTTTCAGTCGTACCTTATTTCATTTATTTTTTTACCTCCACACGTGCCTCAGTTTCAAATTTTCCTGTTCGTTTCGCGCAATCTGCTAACCGATTATTCCACGCTCTGTTTAGCCATTTTCTTGCCGTCTTCCGTTGAACGTATATTCGCGTTGTACGTTTTTCTCTCGAAAATTCGGTGTACGCTTTTGGTTCAATGGATACCAGGATAGAGTTACTACAGGAATAGATTATTTACTGGGTATACACATTATCTTGCACAGTAGTATCGTGAACGACCATAAACATTTGACTTTCAGTTTTCAAGGATACCATCTTGTTTATGTGCACATGAGACTTGACGCAGCTGACTCGCTGGTAGAAAGTTCGTAAATTATTAGACATTTGGATTCAATAACTGCCCACTGATGCACAGTATTGCAAACTTTTTTTTCGGAAATAAAGTCGGTTGACACCGTCTGCACTTTCGTCGGAGAAATAAATGATTTTATCCATTGCAAACCACTCCACTAATTCCAACTTGTTGAATTAATGGTGTTGTGTGGTTCGTCAAGTCTCAGGTCCTTCTGATCTCAATGAACACATGCGAACATTTGTCACAGCGCTTCGAGCCTTGTTAGGTGTCAGCTGGTATGCAAATTACAGGCCCTCAGTCAAGAACCCAGGTGAAGTAGGGCTGAGTGTCCCCAGTGTACTCAGAACACAACCAGAATAGAGTCTTGAATACGCGCAACATTAGGTAGCAGCCTTTTGAACATCCACACTCATGCCCATTTGAAACTGGAGAAATTCCGTATTTGATGGCCAATTGTAGGTGTGCGTCATGTGAATTTCAACGTTGCGGACTGGCTTTTGAAGCAAGAAATATGTAGTCTGTTTCGAAGTATTGGTGCGTTCGTTCCTTGTGGTCTTTCTGTTCCAAATAGCGTGCACGGTTTGGGTGAATTGTTCCTTTTGCTCCGACATCTTGGTCATAAAAACCTCTTCAATTTCGATAAACTCAAAAAAGGAGCAGAATAATTTTGCACGAACACGGCATTTCGTTTTGGTCCATTGGTTATGGTTCCACTTTGAGTGCTTATTAACCTATGCGATGAAAATGACTTTCAACGCTTGTAGCAGTACTTCCACTTTATGTCCTTTTTCGTCGGAATTAACTAGCTTGTAGACGTTTTTAACCTTTTTGGCTTGCTGTTGGTTAACATGGTCCTGCTTTCTTCTAAGCACTGCCGTACATTTGCTCTTCTATCGTGACTCAGCAAATAATGTAACATTTTTGAGGGGTAGCTCCGAGTATCCCACTAAAATAGTTGTGCTGTAAAATTGGTGTTCGACGTGTTGTGAGATAAAAGCGATCACGTAAGCTGAATCAAAGAAGAGTTAGGTAATGGTGAACATAGATAATTATATTTAGTTACATTCAGGGGATAAGTGTAATTTAAAATATGTCCAAATTCACTGGGTTAGTCGGATATCAAAATTTTGACTAAACTACAATGCAGAAGAAAAACGAAACATGTAATTGGACTACCGTAGACAGATATTCAAGTATCGTGCTCACTTCAACAATGCCTACAGATGGGTGTTGGGCGTGTTGGAAGGCACCGAGAGTGAGAGAATATTTGATTGCTCACCCACATGAAGACAAATAATTTACCACGGAGCGTGACAAAAATAGTGCATTAATGCACAAAAATGACATTAAGGACATTCACTGTAGAAATTCTGGCCGTAGCGATGACCGATACAACATCCAAGGAGCCTGAAAATCAATTTCGTCGTAAATATCCCGATAGGTCCCAACAAATGCTTGTAAATATGTCCCCACATAAGTTCTACTGTTGGAACTGGCTCCACATCTGATCACTGTGCCTTTCTCATATCCCAATACTATACAACCAGCTGTCCAAAAGGCAATGAACCATTCATTAGGTGAATACTCCAATAAACATCGAATCCTGATAGCCATAATGCTAAGATTATCACTGGAAAACGGTCCAAGCACTTTTACCGACAGCGGTGATATCACGTAACGTTTCATGGTATGTTTTTGTTTACCCGTAGATGTATCTCAGCCGTGGTTTTAGTGCCCTCAAAAACATGCATTCTGACCAATCAGTTTGAAGAAATTTGAAATTTCTTCATACCCGATCATGTGTATTCTACCGACTGAGCACGCGCATCTACCTTAAATCCATACTGAATACATACTTCTGTGCATTATCTGTATACTGCCAGCAGCCACGTCCGTAGATTACGCCAACAGAGTAGTTTTTAGATTCATCGGTACCTTTTTCGGGGAAGGAGTGCAATTCTTAAGTGATGGAAACTGAAACGCCAGTACATCCACAGCTAATGCAGGTGCGGTCACATCTGTGGACTGCCTAACACTGTACTACAACGTCCAAGCCTATTTGTTTCACGGTTAACCGGTTTTCTTGTCAACACTCTTATGAAGCTGACGATAAACTATAAACGCATGTGTCTGGTCTCGCCTACTTTCAATCTTCTCGATGTTCCTCTTGATCAGCGTTAGTTTTCTGTTTCAAATATTTTCATGCTTGGCAATGGGCTACACGCTCACCACATGTACCCTTCTCTTCTGTTTTGGCGTTCTTTCAGGCGCGTCACTGCTGCATTCGTTTGCAGTCTATTTTCTATGCTCAGTTCTTGCACCATCGGCCGCCTTGTTTCAAGACCAGGAATTGATGCTTGAAACGGGTCAATTAGTCCATCTGTCACAAAGCTGCTTATACAGATACCTGACAGCGGCTTGGGCTTCTTTGGTTGATGTGAGTTGTACACGTCACCTTCATTATTGGTCATATCTTACGGGGATAATTCGTTGAGTTACTGGAGTGTATAAGTTTAGTGGCTCTATTAACTTTAATTGAAAACAACAAGTCACTTCAAAACTGTAGCATGTTGAGGAAAGACACTATCTTTGTGGACAGCTTTCTTGTATACCACGAAGTACTGTGGTGTGAAGTCCTCCCAGAGGCATTGATGAGTGATGGATTTACAAGAAGAGGACCAAGTACATCCGATGTAAAGCACATTATATGACCTTTTGTCACGAAACTTTACAAACAGGCTCAATCGACAACTGCAGAGGGGTTCGTTTTGAGACAACTCACATACTTTTGGCGGAACTTCAAATTCATATGAAGCCACATTTATCAAAGTATCATGAAGTAGCCGCCTCTGTTCTTCTGACCCCGGGAGGTTCTAATTTGCGGTGGCATACCGTGACAGGGTACAAATTTCACAACACGGAAACACCAAAATTTCGTTATATGTTTTATCACCTATGGCATATAAATTTTAATGATTATTCTAAATTTGAACTAGATGAGCAGCGTTGTCATTCCTATGAAAATCTGAAACAGGTTGATAATTTGCTGGCATACGTGACAGTAGAAATACCGTGTATAAATAATAAAGATGCAGCATTTATTATCAGTATTCTTCTTATCGGGATGATGGGCGCATCCACAACTTTGGTCACGACTGAATTTTACTTACTTGTTAATTGGTCTTTAGTTACGTTAAAGTACTGTGGCCAGCGAAAGACCATATAGTTCGTCCAAAAGGAAGCGCGAAAATGTGTGGCCCAAGGTTTCAATAGAAAAAGCGAATGCCAAGAAATCCTGGCTGTTACAAAAGAGTAATGCTTGTATTTTACTAATATCCGGCTATAAAAGCCTGTAGCACGTATGCAACCATTTTTATCTGTTAAAAAAGCAACTTTTATCGCCGTCAACCAACTCAGTATTGAGTAAATTTGAAGCTGTTGCTCGTGTGGTTTGAGGAAACACCAGTAATGGTGAAAAACACGACTTATTTTCCAGTTCATCTTGATGTCCATGCTAAATTCTAGTCCTTTTCTGAAAGCAGTTGGAGCTGAGTGGTGATCTTGGAGGAGAAAGCGAAACAATTATGGTGAAATGAAGTAGGTCTCCTAAAAATACATAACACTTTGACGACTCTAACCGACTATCGAAGTGTATTTTTGCATTGAAAAATATTTTTCTATCATGGGTGGCATTAATATGAGAGTGTTCGTACAGAAGAACATCGATTGACAACGCAGCTGTTTGAGGTTACCTTTGGTATCCACCATACCTGGGTTCTTATAGGAAAAGTTAAGGCCTAATGGTACTGGTTCAACCAAATATTCGCCAAAATTGGCCGCTACTCCACTCTTGTCATCATCATCATCACATCATTGTCAGCTGTAATAACCGCGTACTTGTCGTACAGTGGTTGTAGCTGCCGCAGTTTTGTTCACCGATGATTTGTGGGAGGGGGTAGGTAGCTGCGCATTGCACGCCCGAGCTTGTAAATTGGTGCATAAATCCAGCACTGTCAGTGGGCTGTCAAGTGGGGGGGGGGGTTGGAAAAGGAGCTATGCATTAAAGGCAATAGCTTTGATGCACGAGCGCCATTGAAGGCGCGACTGGGCCATGTCTGATAATGTCTCTAGCCATTGATGTGGCCCGTCTAGGGGTCGCCATCCAGGAAGACGGCAGTAACCAGCGCAGCTGAGTTTGCTGGTAATTGCTTTCAAACTTGGCTGCCAAGTCATTGTTTGACCGCCTCTGGCTCTCCTCCACCCTTCACATGGTTGGGCGAAAAGAGCTCTTCGAGGAAGTCGGTCGACTGGCATACGCAGCACGTGGCCAAGCCAGCGCAACCTGTGTAGTGTGCCTTGTCTCCCAATGAGGAAGGGCCATATGGCCTATTTTTAGTAGCATGCTGTTATTAGCTATAACAATGTGTTTGTTATATTCTCTCTTTTCCAAGGTGGTAGATTTTCCGTCCTGGCTAAATGACAGAACTTGATTGTATTTGCTGATAATTTGAAATGAATACCATCAAGACAAACGTAGTTAAGCAGCCTCGAATCTGACAGGACACACAACTGACTCCCTTCACCTAGCACAATACTGCCACTGATCTTGAGATGATTTGTGCTTGTTTCTACAACTAAAGTGCAAAAGGCGCGTGCCACTAAAGTCCATTTGAAAGTGTCACCCTTTCATTTGCACACTTTTCTTTGAGATCTTCTGGTGGTTATTTTGCGGAGAAAACGTCACAAGCTTAGCTGAACCAAAACGAAGCATTCAAAAGTCATCCGTGGACAACCTATCGCCGTTGTGGCTGGAAGCTCGCGTACAGGTAGCTTCGTCACTAAGTCACTGAAAACGCTTACTGCTGTTTCTGCTTGACTGCTGGGTCTCAGCCAAAATAAACATTCATTATTCTTTCCCACTGTTCAAAATCTTCACTGGAGTTGACGGTATTCGGAAGATTCTCCATGGGTCTGTGTTTGCATACTTAATTGATCGAATCCTTTGAACAGCGTCTTTTTTCTCCTTGATATCAGATATAT
Source organism: Opisthorchis viverrini (assembly GCF_000715545.1). Lineage (NCBI taxonomy): Eukaryota > Metazoa > Platyhelminthes > Trematoda > Opisthorchiida > Opisthorchiidae > Opisthorchis > Opisthorchis viverrini. Next base: position 1,579,358 of record NW_008751680.1, read on the forward strand.
AAAGTCTTCTTTCATTGGCTGCCCCCCGCTAATTTTTCTTGAGTTCCACCTTTGATCTCCTCTGTTATATCTCGAAACATGCATTTTCGAAACTGGGAAAATATGCATAAGTACCCAAATTTTAGGTAATACAGGTTTTCCATCGCATACCTGTGTTTCCGGTGCAATTGCTGTCACAACAGCTGCTGACAGCCGTGGGTTTTTTCTCACAACCTCGGCACGCTCACACATCTGGTGCACAATTGAGTTAACAGCACATCCATCTACAAAACGTAACCCCTCTACGCCGTAGTGACTAATCCGATGTCATCAGATCCATAGTTATAGAACTTTCTAGGCAATGTTTTGTAAAATTCAAAGCCGATAAAATTCAATGAGCCTCAGTATTCCAAAAAAATCGGAATCTAAGCTTAACTGACAATCCTAGACAGCTCACTAGGAACCATCATCATTGCATTTAAGTGATTCGCCCCCACACGATGGCCATAAAGCTTGTTTTACAATAGGTAACCCTCACTGAAATAACTCGGTCATACTCTGGGGAAGTATTTTCGGGAGTAGATGATGATGGTCTTACAACCAAAATACTCGGTGACAAGCAGACTCTCTTTGTTTACGCTGTGCCCATAATTCGCTGGTTCAGATTACGCGCCAAGTTATTAACGAGAACGCTGCAAATAAAGTTATTCACAGAAGCAGCTCCGGATTAAGAGCTGTATTACCACTCAGTTCACCAAGCAATCCGTTTCCCGCGACTATAATGAAACTGCTTATTCGCTCTCGGAGACCATTCGATAGTACAAAATATAGATGCAACTGCACTAAATGCGTGCTGCAAGCTGACCCCATCTGGGCACTGGCTTACGTATGCAGCCAAATGAAAGACTGGTACTTTGCCAGGAGTGTGAAGACCAAACGTTCATTCCAAAAGTAGCCCTACACTGGAGACATGGAACGGCAAAAGCCGTTTAGATAACTTTGGTATACCGTGCTTTGAACCTTTTACTTATCCACACGACCACATGTCCTTTAAACGCTGGAACGCAAAAGCCACGGACTACGTAACAAAAACATCGATCTTATGAACAACCACCATCAGCCCTCCTGGGACGATACAACTAGCAACTGCAGCATCATTTCACGCATTCTTGGCCAGAAAGAATGCCAAAACTGTCAGAAGCGAGAAAGATTTAGAAACGACTTACCACAATGCCGCCAGTATTGTTAGTAGACCCTTTGGAACCCTTTGTCGACCAGTTTGACTACTTGAATGAAACACAGACACATTTAAGATACCACTCAAAATTGAAAATCTTTAGCAAGCCTACAACCTGTCGACACGGACTAATAGTGGGCCACAAAAAAGCTTTTTTAATGGAGTTCAGCCGGCAAGCTTTACTTCCTACTCAATCTACCATCGACGTTCAAGTGAGAGGCCTCATCCTTACTCTCCCAATCCTGAAAGAAGTTAACCACCCCTGTTTTCAGTAGTTTACTCATGTAAGAACGATCGAACTCCAAGAACACGATAGAAAAATCGCCTAATAACACAAATCCTGAACGCACCTCTACTCAAACCGTATGTACCGCCCGTGGTATTCACTACCACTAGATGTTATCCCTGCACCCAACTTTGTAACCTGCAAATGTCGGTTCAACCAATACATGCAGTCGAGAGTTTTCTTAATTTTTTGTTCACACCAGATACATCCAACTCTGTTGTAGTGGTTGTTAAAAGACTACAATTTGTGTGAAACTCAATATACCTAATGAGCGCAATGAACATCAGTGGATCCACAAACATCTCAGACGACCAACAACCTCCGACTTTCCCCACATTCTGCGAACTTATTATGCTAATAGAGGGGAAAATTGTCTTGCTAACGCCGTTCGGAGTCTTTCCGTGATGATCACTTTACGTAAACATATGAAACTGAGATCAGCTATCTGTCTGTTATGACAGGCAATGTTTGGTAATTAATTGTGATGTATGCAATGGTTTTGAACGCTACAATTGCAAAAACACCAGGCAATTAGAGATCACAAGCACAAAAAACTAATGACCCTGTACGATGAGCGCCACTTGAGAAAATGAACATTTGTGAAGGGGAGGTCAGTCGTCGGGGAAAAACTCAGCGAGTGAAATAGGGAATATAAATTGGCAAAATGAAAGACCCTCTAAAAGACAACAGGGCCAGAGCGAGCGAAAAGTATTTTGAGGGAGTGTTGAGTCACGGATTATTTCCTGCATGCAATCAGGCATGCAATCAAACAAACTCTAACATCCTCTTTCTACTAGATGATCGTTGCGCTATTTGACCGACAAGCGTACACTGTATTTTGTTTATTTTTAACGCCACATTAATGTATAAGCAGCTCAATGCCTGTTTGATTCGTAAGATTCACGTAATTCATTTTACTCAGCTAATTACTTTCACTTTGGCTCAGGATTGAATCAGTATGCTTCCACGATGCATGTGATTCATAGCTGCTAGGTTACAGGGACCGAACCTGGGAATATTTTGTACGTACTATTGAACAAACATGTGAGCTTCTAAATATAGAGTCCGTTTTTTAGTATATTGTCTTTTTTGTCACTCACCGTTTCTGTTCTCGCTCAATCGAAAAAGGCCTTCTGCACCTGTTTTATCTTTTTGAGACTGTGTGAATGCACAGGCAAATACAAAACACATGTTTTCCTCCTGCAATGCCAAGTATTTTATTAGTTCTCTGAAAGTTTCCGTAAAAACAAGCACCATTTCAAATGGAACACATTTTCAGGACTTGGATGAATGCACAAAAACAGGTCCATTGATACTAATTTTCAAAATGAGTTGACAAATATGACCTTAAATATATCGAAACAGTTTGCCCCACTTTTTGCTCCCGAAAATAGTAATCACATAAAGATACGCAGACTTCTGATTTACAATACCACAAGTCGAACATATGCAAACGGGAAAAAGTAAAATCTCACCCTTGAAAACAGGGCTTTTTGACTGTATGCCATATTAATTGGTCTTCAAATCATGGTGCAGGACTTAAATCTTTCATTGAACCGTGTCTTGTGCTCACATGGGGATATTATGATTAGCTGATGAAAGATAGGGTAAACTACAAATAAGGATGTACATACTGAGGTTTTTAACATTAATCATTGACGGCAATACACCGGCAAAAAAACAACCTCCATTGCCATACAACGACGGAGAAGGTAAACGGTATGGTATATGGAAAAGGTGACTAGATACTGCAAAAATACAAATAGGTCCTTTAAAAATAGGTAGTGCGATGCAGATGTTTAAAATGACACGGCATAAAAAGTAAATCGCAAATGAAGTTAACCAGACTAACTAATAACCCAAATAGTTTGCTTTGACGAAACAACCGCAGTGAGGTTGCCACCAACAAGTGTTTTTTTACTTGTACTAGGAGCTGAATTCAGTAAAACGTTACTGATTACTTCGTTCAGGTAATTATTTCCGAAGGCTGTTACACGTTCCAAGCGAATTTACTCCACCTCGTATATTGGTGCTGAATCCTATAAAGTGCTCCAGAGAATACTCAACTCTTCGGACCAAAGAGGGTTTGTATAGCTTGCAGTCGGTTCATTTTTATCACAGATTAAAGGTTACATAGGCTACGGAGGCTTCTGTTCCCACCAGTCTAAATAACAACTTTTTCCGTTCACAAAAACGTGTTTCCGAATGTAACAATGCACAACTGCTTTTCTGATACATTAAAACGGTCGAATTCCAACACCAAGTGGACGGACTATTGTTTGGCTATCTTTAAAAACTAAGCAATACACGTTAACGTTCTTATTTTTCGGACAAAATTTGAGCCGATTGTAGGGACGAAAAACGTTATCTAGTGCATAACCGTCCATGAGTGGAAGGCCTAATCTGGCGTGCGGTGCACACTGTCCACTTTAGGGCTTTAATTACAGTGGTGGTACAACCCTTGGACGAACGGAAAGTGAGCTCTGAAGAGCTTTCAACTTCATACATCCCGTTTGATGATTTAAAAATGGTTCTAATCACACATGATCCTGACGGATGAAGTGGAACAGTGTGGGCGCACAGATAATATTTGTTGGATTGTTCTCTGAAGTGGTTTTGGGGTATGCAGAACAAGATTTTTCTCTTTTTCCCTCCTCCTCCTGCTGGTTGTCAGCATCACCATCATTAGCAGATTGAGCCAACTGTGAGTAGGCGCTTTGGTCTGTCGTTCATTGGACAACCGCAAATGAGAATAAACATATTTAAAAACAAATCCTTGAAACTAGGTTGGAAGGCTACCAAGTGGGGTTGCAGTGACTGAAATTGGAAATTGAAGCTTCCTAGAGTAGACCAAGTCGATTACTTATGCAGGCTGGCCATTGAGTGAAGTTTGGCAACATCATTTTTTGGAAGTAAATCTAAACATAGTGGTGTTTCTGTACAGGTTCTGAATTCGGTGGACAATGCCAAAAGATGTTGCCAAGTGGTTGAATCAAGTCAATGAGAACTGGATGATTAAAATTCCAGGAACTTTCTGAATCTCACCGTCTATACGAACATTATACGCAACGTACTCTCCTGCGCATTGAATGTCATAACGGACTACCTATATTACAGTAAAACTTACCAGCATGGGTTTAATGGAAAATCCACGAAAAACCTAGTTGTGTCGGTACCTATCAGTCAACCGGCTTGCGGAGTGGTTTAGTGGTACTGTCAATCAAAACCCAAAACAATGGAATCGACTAACTGGAATCGTCATGTGCGAATCATATGAAATGACAGAATGTCTATTGTATCTGTCAGTACAGTAGTCTGTAACATGCGTCACCTCTATCCAATGTGGTTGGCCAACAGAAAGAATAGGAATGGTAATTGGACCAACAAATCATCCTGGTCGGCGGTTTTCAAGTGAGTTAGAAATTGCGGACTGCAGAAAACCAGAAGTGGTTTAAACATCGAAATTCAGGGCGCTATCACGAATTAAACGCACCTGTTAATGGCTTAACTCACAACTTTCTGGACTGACTGCCAAGAACCAATAATATCGACCACCGAAGCATACGGATGCACTAATGTAAACGTAGAGACGGGTGCTTACAGGCGTTGTTCGTTCACTTCGAAAGAATGATTCATTACCATGCCGTCAAAGTGAATACCATTGATGCATGATGATGATAGCTGCCAATGATTTGTTGAAGTGGACCAGTAAGAGTTACGTGCAATATTCTCATAGAATTCAGCCTCTAAATAGGTTGTGGTGGCTGAATGATAGATCTTCAGCAGTTTCAAGCCAACATGTAGGTTATTTGCAGCGACAGAGAACTTTTAATGAGATAACAGGAGAGCTAATTTGTTATTGTCTGGTGTTTCAACGAAACATCTCAAACGACGTTGCCGGACCAATACGCTGATTTTTCCATCACAGTAGCCGTTTTCTTGAGAAAAAGTAGAGAGTGGAAAACGAGTTTATTTTACCTTGAAAAAATTGGTATCGTAAGACACCGAACGACTGAAGAAAAACTAGTACGCTGCAGCGAGTGATGGAAAACGGGAGTACGGCTTATCAGAAAGATGGATGACAGCTAATTTCATGTGCCTACATGTAAGGGTGGGGGCTATCCAACGTTTTCCGACACAAGTAAAATCAAGGATCAAATTTGCGGAAAGATTTGGTACTACCGTTCATTGCCTTGAGCGGCAATATCACTTGTTTCTTGTTGCATTGTCTTTATACGGCTGGTAAGAAAATGGACAGTTAATATAAGTGTTTGCGTCTTGTTTTATGTAAGTCAATCAATCATGAAATTGATGCGTTTTGAATCCCCTACCTGAATATCCATGGGTTCTCGCGAGGAGAGTGACCAATAACAAGCGCTATGTATGAAATTCGGTCGGTTGTCATCGGTCTTCATGCTAGTGTTATTCTTAATATCATCTGTGATGGCCATCCTGAAATCGCTAGTTAAATGGTCACCTGTTCGATTATCCCACTCCCCTAAATGACTTCCTATAGGGACTAAAAATCCCGTGTAGCTGAGGTTTTCTTCACCCTATCTACCGTAATAATTATAATCTATATTAGTGAAATTTACTATACTGTCTGGTTGAATTCCATGGCGTGGTAATTTTCAGGTGGACCAAAGGAATCGATGACTACTCATATAAATTTTGTTGGTAATTCACCAATGGCCAGATTGTTTACATAAGCGAATAGCTGATCAAAATAAGGTTTTACACATAATCCAACTCACAGAGATGAGTACACTGGAAAACAGTACGATGTCCTGCGTGTAACGACATTAAACCGTGTCGAAATATTGGTGGATTAAGTGGGTTTATCGTTTTTTTTCATCAGATGGCTGTTGGTCCGTTCGTCGAGTTTGACAACTGATTTGCAAACGTTCCGTCATCGTACGAGGAGAAATCATCAGTGCGCAAATGATTATGTCTCCTCGTATGGTGACGAAACGTTTGTAATTCAACTGCCAACCTCGGGAAACAGATCAACAACTGCCTGATTAACAAGTAATAACAAGAAACTGTTAACAAAGACAAGATGTGTCCGATCCTTCTGCGCCCACCCACCGCATCCTGAAAACGAGTAAAGATCGAATTTTTGGGATCCAACCGTACCACAAAATTCCGTTCCGCCTTTATGACGTTTAGAGTCCAATATTACAAACTCTAATACTAATAAAATTTTCGTGAGCAACGCTGGTTTCTTAACCTACTAACAAAGGTTTTCGTAGAAAGCTTTTAGTATTGGCACATGGTTTCCCTTAATATCCCAGCGACTGAGCTTGCAAGGCACTTGACACTCGCTCTGAAACTTTGTGTGAACGAAATTGTGACAGTTGATCCCATGGACTTATTATTCTCTTTTTTTAGCGGATGCCCAGCTAATATCCTCAGCCACATATCCATTGAGGGGCGCACTATTAAGCATATACGCCAGCCGTGATCCACAAAGGAAGCCAAATATGTCCGCTCGAAATGACGAGGATACAAAACAGATGGCGATGGCGGCTGATAAACTAGAGCCGAACGATATTCCAGACAGGAGTCTTATAACTGTCCCAAAATGTCGAAACAACTTCACATGGGAAGAGATTCAACGGTTTATTGACGAAGCAATAACGAATCTCATCAAATTGGAAGAACTGAATGACCTAACCTCACTTTACCGAATAAACAAGCATCTGAGTCGAACCTTCACAAGCTACCCCTATCTGAGAGAAAACATCGCCGAATACTTAAACGAAAGACGGTTTCCCTCACTCGCAGTCAAGCTGATCAAACGATTAAACAACTTGGGTGTGTTCAGCAATGACGGAACATGGTTCTCTTCTTTTTACTTGTACAGCATTGCGTGGAGCTACTCTGATATTTCCAACGACTTTACGACAGCTTTGGCGGTAGCTGGAATATCACATTTACTCAATCTGAATATTGGGCACCCACCGTATTTGGAAAACCTCAACAGCAAGAATGTGTATTTTCTAATAAAGGCTAGCCTTTCCCTTTTGCACAACATTGTTAAAATTCCTGGGAACCGTGACATGGCTCAGTACACCGTTGGCAGGGATGCATTGTTAAATATACTAACTTTTCAACGAGAGCCGTCTCTGCGCTGTCTCGCATCACTTTGTTTGGCACACACTTTAGACGAAGTTGACGTGCCTATGGCACTGAACCAAGCTCCAAATCTGATTCATCAGCTTCTCAGTTATATGTATTCAGCAAGCCACTCTGCCAGACGAAAATACCACGGATACACGGTTGCTGAATTTATGACAGCCGTAAGTGCTTTTGCTGTGAATGAAAATACGCACCGTACACTACTGGCAACGGAAATGGAACGACCTCAACGAACAGGTAGACCACCTCTGCCATCCATGAATTTCCTGAAGTTTCTCTTAAAATTAACTGATGTTTACATGAGTGCACAGTTGAATGAAGAATCAGAAAGAGAAGCAAACGCGGCTATTCGTGTGATACACCATCTAGTGTTCAGTCCAAATTTGAAAGAAAATGGAGCACTGAGCGAGCTTATTAGCCGTATGACTGAACTTTCACGGCTTTTTACAGTAGTGGGGAATCCCAATGAAGCGTTGTATCGAACACTGGAAGTCTTTACATGGCAACGATCACAGCCCATTGCATCGATGACATTTGAGTCTTATACACTCCCGAAGCCAACAGAATGCGGCCCAATAGTGATGAGCTATGCACCTATAAATGCACCTGCTGCTGGTTATTTCATAGAGCAACTTCGCGCTGCCAGTTTGCCTGTTTGGAATCATAACAGAACAAATGTTATCGATAGTCAAATCGCGCAAGAGATGGGAATGAGTGCATTGGCTGCCTTTTCAGGCGATCTCAAAGGCTGGCTGGAGTGCTTGGATCAAGCTACCGTTATGATCGTTTGTTTGAGTGATGCTTACCGGCTGAGTCCTGGATGTCGAGTCGAACTACAGTATTTTTTATCGATAAATTCAGAGAAGTCACCCAAAGTTCTGATCTACATCTTAATGCCACCGAAGTTTCATCCAAATGGATGGACGGCGCGCCTACCAAACATATCCGAAGCACTGGATTTCACACACAAGCGAACTTTTGTCACAACACTAAGACATCTGGTTTCCCTTGCAGGAAGACCATATGCCATTACTGTAGCAGACGAACCGCTTGACTCGCTTACTTACGACTCTATGGAGGCAAACAAAGGATTGATGAGTATGGATGATCTGAATGGCCTAAAATCTTCTTCCATTTTCTTAACATCCTCAGATAGTGAACCAGCTAAGCAAAGTGCAATAACACAAACCGCTGAACAAATGATATCTAAAGGGAGTCCACGTCGGTCAGCTTCACCAGAAATCGAGATTCAACGGTCTTGTTCATCTTCTCCAACGCCGCTTCTTTCAACAAGATCTGATATACCAAGCCATCATTATGGTGATATACAGGCAATCTCTTCCGTTTTGAGTAGAGATCAAGATGAAGAAATTCAAGCAGAACATCCTAATAGGCCTACCCCAGTACAGATTCACTCACCTGTGGTCACACAGTTCAGTGCGCAGAACATTGAGGCCACAGTGTTGGATACATCGAAAGTCGAATTGTCAACACCAGCACATGATTTGAAAACAGGGGAGTACCAAGAGACACCGGATGTTTCAGACCCCATAGGCGAGCGAGAGCATTACAATGACAGCCAAGTATCAAATATCAGTGATCAGAAACCTTCAGTTAAAATCCCGGAACACGACAAAAGTATTGCTCAAAAGACAGAAAATTCTGGTACAAATGAACTATACCGTATTCAAGGCGAAGTACTGAGAACTGGGGCGCTTACTGCCTACTCACCAACACAATCATCTACAGGTTCACAGGAGGCAATACTGAAAGAAAGTACCTCTGGACTAGAAGATGAAAATGCAGAGAAGATACAATCGGCGGCTAACGAAGGAACTTCAGCCGATCCGAACGTAAGAACGCCAAAGGGCAACGAAAGTCCTAAAAACAAATCGTGGGACGTCCACTCAAGTGTAAGCATATCACAACCAACCACTCAGCCATCTGGTAAAATTTTGACAGATGATGAGCTAAGAATGGATGTTGAAAGAAAACAGGAAGAGTTAAAGGAAACGAAAATGCCAGATGTAAATGTTGGTGAAAAAGACCATACAAGTCATCTAGAGCACTCGTATATCTCACACCTGAGTGGCATCCAATCCCCACCGATCAATCAGTCAATCAAGGCAAGCCAAACAGATAATGCATTGAGATCAGATGTAACAGGCTGTCAGCCTAGCTCAAGAGAGGAAAAAACCATAGACTTCAGAGAAGAGAATGATCAGCCAGAACACAAAGGCATAGAACAAGAACAACTCGTAACCGGAACCAAGTCACAACTAACATATCGGTCATCCGAACCAAGTTCAAAAGTCAGCGGAGTTGCAGGCGAACGGAAGGACTCACATGCAAGCAAAGTTTCAGACGTAGGTGAAGACAAAATTCGTCAAGTCTCGCCATCACAAGCTTCTTCTTTGGATGCAATGAAATCGTGGCCATCCTATCCACCATCTAGAACGAAGAAAATGGAAGATGCCTTGGGGGTGCACGTTGAAAATTCACAGGAAACAAAATCAGTAATGAAGTCAGATGATGTTCAGTTGAAGTGCTCGGTTGAAGCACCTGTCTCTAAAGTGGATGAAGTCAAATCTCAGCCAAATAACCAGCAGCCCAGCGCAAGTTTGGCAGAAAATATTCTAATGAGCACGAGAGAAAAACCCGAAGGATTACAGGAGGAACAGGTTTCACACGCCAGTGCACTGAAATTGCAACCGCCATGGCCACAATTTGACAATGCTTTGGGCACAAAAACCGTTGATTCACGTGACAACACACCACGGGGAAACAGGTCGCAGGTTGCTCAAGCTTGCATCACGGATACGAATGTGAGTGAAATAAAGTCCAAAATAATCTGCCAGTCGTCTGGAACCAGCATAGCAGACAATGCATTGAGGCTGAATGTCGCAGAAAACCAGAAATCATCAAAGGATGACAAAATTGTAAATACTGATTTCGATGTACAAGACTTGCCCGAAGAGCCAAGCTCAATTTCGCAACCTCAACTATCTAAAACCAGCCAATCGATGGATCCTAATCTGCCGAAACAAACGAAACCGACGGGATCATCTAGAGCTGCCATACAATCGGAACTAAATGAAACGAGTAAAGAAGCGCCTGATGGAGCACTTGCACTGGAAACAGTGGCACTTACCAGTATTTTATCTAGACCGCTAATCGAAGCAGGATTAGCCGGTGAAGATCAGAAGACTGAAAAACCGAATGCAATATCACCGACAACGTTAGAAACAGGAAGTCACGTGGTTTTGTCTGCTAGAAGCTCAAAAACTCAAGGTTCGTTACCATCAAAAATGAGCGACTCAAAACCCAAAGTACCACCAGATTCCAGTGTTCAAACACTTTCCATAATTGAGGATATCAAAACCACCGGGACGGGGGTTTCAAGCTTGGGCACACAAGTTCCGACGGAACAATTAGGATTACATGCACTGACGGATTTGTCGCCAATGTCGGTGTTCGGACCAACCACCCAGGGGACGCCAACCGTCGTATTCAGTACTGCAAATTACGATGACATTGTTCAACCACATGTGCGGCAATGGACCGTGCAACAGGTCAGTGAATGGTTCACAAACAAAGGCCTTTCGCACCTGTTACGAAAACTTTGCGGGGATATTGATGGCATAGTTCTGTCTCAGTTGGCCTACATGCGTCATTGGGCTCCTGAATACTTTGCCAAAAGCATACGCTCAGATTTGGGACTGGGTTTTGTCGAAGCTTTGCGGCTTGTGGAGGCTTTGCAAGAGCTCACGAAACGACGCTAACCCCTTGCAGTTCCCACGATGGCTTTGTCATCATGCACAAATAGCGCATTTATTCTCGGCAAAGAACTGTCAAAGAGTTGGTTGTTATCCTGGTAAAACTTCTCTCCCTTAAACGCTGCAAATGAATACTCAGGATAAGAGATTGTGCACGAACGAAAAATTTACTTTATTGTTTAACATTCCGTTGAATTATTTTTGTGTAAATTATTATTCATCAAAACCGTTCATTTTCTTGGCAAATTGTTGTGTTGGCATCGAGTTTGAAAGAAGGTTAATTGGGTGTATCCTAAACTTGACAGTGTTGTATTCATAACTATACATAACTATGCATAACTATACGAGAAATCACTGTATGGTTCACCATGCCTATGGCAACAGTGATGGTAAAAATCTGTTCTATTCTACTATAAGATTATGGTAGGTTATTTAAAGACGCCAAAGACGAGCAAAAGCCGAAAATGACTCAAATCAGGAAATGAAATCCTTTTGGGAAACCACTCTAATAATCACACCGTCATATGCACGGTCGTTACTTGCAAGTTCCACTGGTGGGTGCCTACGAACTTTGCTTCTATTGCAGTCGCACTGCATATGTAACCAATAGGTTAACAAAATCCTCTTGTCTATTGTTTAGTATTCAGCGGCCATACTGTCGGCTAAAGCGGCTGGTGTGGGTGGACAGAGCATCATCCTCATCATCAGAGACAGCACCATCAGTGTTGGCACCGATGCTTCACTACCTACCATATATATTAAAAGCCCCAGAGTGAAAGGAAGAGAAAAAGAGTGGGTGAAGGAGGGGACCTAGTGCTGTCCTATGTCAAGCATTCTGAGGTGCCTACACCTCCAACTGCTCACTCAGACAATCTGGAAAGAAACCGACCGCACGAACGCCACTGACATCGATTAGACGACATTTCTTGCAACGTCTACAGCCAAACACAGACGGGGTCACGGGGACCCCATCCTGGAAGTCTCACAACACTAACAACACCCAAACTCCTCGTAGGAAGTCTCACAACACTAACAACACCCAAACTCTTCGTAATCTCTTTCAAGCCTTTTTGCCAAGTCATGTGCTGTCCACCTCGCGGTTTGCGCCATCCTGAAGGAGGCACGGAGAACAACACTCGTCTCGATAGACGGTGTTTCGGCATGCGTAGCACATGACCGAGCCATCGTTGTCGATGATGCTGGATGTTCTACCTGATTGAGGTGCCTGCAGCACAACCAAAAACCCGTTTCCTAACCACCTCGTTACTAAAACAATTCCAACGCTGAAAACATTTGTTTAATTTTAACAGTACGGCTTAGCTCTTATCAAAACTTGCTACATTTCGGTAGTGAACTGGTACGTCTCGATGAAACCAGGTTAGATAGATGTTTCCAATTCATTCAATGTTTGCTGCTGAGTGAAGCATTTTACTAGTTTTGGAACTGTTGCTACGTCCACCCGGTTGGTCAAGCACTGAGACTGCTGTGATCCCTCCAAAGGGTATTGGCGATTTCGTGAAAAAAATTACGGCTATCACTGTTTGCGTAAGACGACTTTTGGTTGAGGATTCTCTCCAGAGGTGATTCGGCGTAAGAAACTCAAGAGCAAATGTGAATTTTCTCTTTTAAGAAGGTTCCTCCGTAAATCGAACCTACTGAACTTGAGTTATTACAAGAGAACCGTCTAGATTGGGCAAGTGGGTGATTGATGGGTGTAGTGAGCAGTTAGGTTCCGCTGTCTTGTATGCGGCCTGGTCAAAAGGTCCCAGGATCAAATCAACAGCACACTTCCTGGAAATTCACCGCACTTACAGAGGGAACACATCAGTGACAGAAAAGCACTAAAAACCACTACATTCCCATAACCAATAGTGCACCGGGTATTAGAGCTACCGTGCCTAATACGCATCAATCCAGAACATCCACCAGCCAAACTTTCTTGTTTCAGAGCTTTGTGCACCATGGTAAACGCTTCCTAGCTGAAGCGGTCTCCAAGGTAAAAGTGAATCCCGTGGATTTCGACGCTTGGCGGTACTTTGCATCATTAGTAGTACAAAACGTGTTGACAGCAATTCGCCGTTGCATATTCAGCACTATAGACTAATGTAGCTTTCAGTTCAATTAGACCGAAAAAACTCTACAACCCGTGGGCATTAAAGGTGATACTCACTGGTCATTTTTCTCCGTTTTCTATCTGTAAGTGAGAGAACCTGTTATTAGTAACTTTCAGACCATGAAATGGGTGCGGAAGAGCTATGAGGGCGGATATAGTTGATGCTGCAGTAATTTGGATGGACATGACTGCGACCGAATACAAGACTTTGTGTGATGAGCTCTGAGAAGTCCTGTCATGACGCGTGGATACAGACTCTGTCAGTTAGATGGATGGGCATATGAAAATCGACCATTCTATTTTGTTGTGAAGATCCATTTTTTGCCGAGCGATGTTCATTCACCAGTCCGTTTAACTTTGTTGATGTTGTCATTTCAGATTTGCATAAAAGAACACCATAAAACTCGCCAGTTTATAACTGAATAACCGATAAACCGTTTTAAAGCTCCTGGATGCCATTTTGACATCGTTCATGAATCTTGATGTGTCAGTGTGAATGTACTTCGAATTAACCCGATTCCGCGGTACCACAACATGTCTCGACGTCCTACTTTTTTCGCCATATTGCGGGTGCTTTTTACTAAGTGCAAGTCCATTCTTCATCATTGACAAACTAGAAGAAACAGCTGCACAGGTACCACGATAGCTTGCTAGACATGCGGGTTCATTCCTGAGCAACGTTTCGCCTCTGAAGGTAAGTGTGTGTGATTCAGTCTTATGACTGGTAGACGGGTAAGTTAACATCGATCTGAATAAGGCCTAAGGCCTTGTGCTTCCGGTTTAGAGGTTTCAGTTAGTGGTTTCTATTGAACTTTTTCACAAAATTGCTGTGGGTTGGTTGGAGCTACGACCACCTGTTTAGGAGGTGAAGGCGGCGTGGATCTTAACCGGTTTGGGCTCCGCTCAACAGAACTAATCAAATTCTGTCAATGACTCTTTCTCATTAGAGCACCGCCACATGCGAACCTGACTAACCTAGAACCTCTCCCCGTACGCTTCCTAATGCCGTGCCCTCTATCCTATTCATACTGGGGCTTTCGGCTATTTCAATGGCCTCAAGTACCAGACACTGTGGTGTGAATCTCAGTCTCTTCTTCAAAACTTCAATATCTTCTGTTTCCACTTCGTGTTTCTTATCAAGTGCGCTTCGTATAATATCTTTTTAGAGAACTGCATGCTCATCCGCGGTCCTTGGTTATTTGTTTATTCTTTATGTTTTAAGATTCTAGGGTGAAAGCACCCGACCGACGTCTTTTGTTGATTCTTATGATTGTGTAAACGTAGCCGTCTGTGGAGGCGGAGCAAGTTATCAGTTTGAATTGATGTTTGACTGACCCCACCGTCTGGATAGACTCATGGTTTGTGTCGGATAACGACCCCCTACAAGACCTAGCCACCAGTAAGCGACACTCCCTCATACTAGCTGAACACCGATTGTTAGCTCAATTCGAGTTGTTGTCAAGTCAACTCTTGCGATCGGAGACCATATTCGAGGAAACTTTTATGAGACAGCAAAAACGAATCTCAACTTGAGACAGACCAACTGATAGTCCAAAACTGCACGGTTTGTTGGATTCTAGTTCTCCACAAGCTTTCTGTCATGCAGGTAAGGAAAATCAATGCCCAGTGATGACATTACCTCCGCATCGCACTTGATGTGGGGATTTTTATTGTTAGGTAGCTATCACGGTAATGCTACTTTTGACATTATCCTGTTGAACTGTCGACAAAACTATCATTGGTTTACTTTGCTCTGTGGACTACGTAGAATTCCATTTTGGGGAGTAATTTTTCGGACTAACCTATTTGTTTATCATTGTATTGTTGACCTTAGCTGATTAGTATTGAGTAATTAGTGCCTTTCGACTTTTCAGCATAGAATGGCTTTACTTACAGGACGAAAACTCTATTGGAAATTAGAAATCTGCAAGCGAAGTTCGAAAGTTGTGATTGAGCCGGCACATGTGGCAGCAGTTATTAGATAAGGGAAAGGTGGTAAAGTGGATTTCTTATTAGGAAAACAATGGTGAAAGCAACATCGACCTCTCATTGCCGTAAAACCACGCCTTGTGTGAAAGGGGAGATAGGGCTAAACGTAGACTTACAGCCGACAACTGATGATCCACGCCACCAATACTGATTCCAGCGGTCTGGATAAAAAAAAATGAAGAGAATGCTATCGACTTCCGTTCGCCACCACTTACTGCAGCACGCCTGGCCAAGCACAGATACTGGTGTAACGGTGATACTACTGATTAGGGAGGCACTGGTATCAATGAGGCTGAGGCGCTTTTGTGTCAAACATCTCGCATTGGAGACTACTGTAGTGGCAAATTACCCACGATAACTCTCAATACATTCCGCTCGCCACCAGCAGTTGGAATGAGTGCGCGCTCATCCCCAGGAGACCCCTGTGAAAGAGTCACCCCACTGAGACCACAAGTGAGCTTCTACTCAAAGCGCCGCTAAATTTAGGTGACCATGAAGACCTTGTTGATAAAACGCTTTACTCTCGAACGATTAAATCCCATAGAATACCATTATAGTGGATTGTCCAAATAGTGACAGAAAATACGGGGAACCGTACGATTAATATAATGCAAGGTAACTTGAACTGCCGAAGTTCATTTATAAAGAATGTGAAATGTGTACGAGCACTTCAGTAAACAAATGCTAGCGAGTGGCCGTAACCAGCCCCGATAGCAACCGCCTTTGGGTCCTGCAAACCTTGGTACGTATTGGATGAAGGGAAGGTAACACAAGTTGGACGCTGAACGCAACCGTGAAGTGGATGGTCTCCGGATTCGTCATTGTTCATGGCCGAAACAACACCACACATACCATGCTCATTCCACCCCCATGTCCAAATACGACCATTCTCATCTAACGCCATCGAATGTTCAGAGCCCGCTGCAACATTCACAATCTTAACAGGTCTACCGTTTCCATCATCGTCGAAGACTACGAGCCCAGGAGTAGGATCATATCGCGGGCCGACAGAATCAACAGCAGGGTATGTTGGCCGTCCGAGTTGTCCTAGATCAGCTCGACCCCACGTGTAAACCGCCCCGGTGTCTGGAAAACAAGCATTGAGGAAATACAGTCAGCGGAATTTGTCAGAGAACAGTAGTATCGTGAGGATTCATAGACTCAATTATTGTAAGCCAAGTCAAGTAAGAAAAAATAAAACGACGCAGCGAAGCTTCAGGACAGAAAGTGACACACCAAAAAGGAATTGTGGACTGAATGACACACAAAACTGACAATGCATATACACCCTCTGTCTGTCCTAATGGAATTCCTGTATTCTCAGGACTCCTCAGCAGCGCATATACTTAGCCACACAAAGGTTTGAAATCGACGTTTGAGACGCGAGGTCTGTGTGTTACCACTACTTCACCAGTGCATGCTGGAAGCACCTGAATATCCCGTTTCAGTAAAGTGATAAGCTCGCCCGACCTCCGGTATCACAATTCCAGACTTCCAATCTTGACACGTCAAAAGATATGCACAGCTTGTGAGCACTAGAGAATGAAACATGAGTCCAGAACTTCTACCTTTGGAATCCCAAACGAAAGCTACAACCTTGACTGCTAGTCGGGCTTTAATAGTTTCATGCTTGCGAGGAATACATTGGTTGAGAGTCTATTCCACTGGGTTTGATCATAGTAGGATGATCAAAGATGAGCAAGTCCCCGTAGTACGAGTAATCCTATAAAGAGGTGTTTCGGGGAGGGGGGTAAAGCCATGCTGTTTCTTGCAGCGAAAGTGTGGAGACAGTAAAGTGTTACCTCCAGGCAACCAGTATTTCCATATTTGTGGAAACTGGGACACTGTCTTATCCCAAAGAAGGAAAATCTAGGGTACGCCCGCACCAAAACCGTTCACCAGTTGATTGTGACTGCCAACAAATTAGCGACTACGGTCAAAACAGAAACAAAAACTACCAACACCACAACATGGTTCCAAGCGCGCATTAGCATCAGGAGTGAGATACCTGCACCCTCTGGCCTGTTCTTCGTGGCCAAGCGGATCAGACCACTGAAAAGGCAGGGTAGTCAAATAAAACCCTGCTGTCCGCTCTAATCTGGGCGAGACTTAAGTCAAAGGCTAAAGAAAAGCATCTCGAAACAGAGCCAAACGCTCTGTTGCTGTCCTGTAGATCTGGTATCAATAACCCAACCACTGTCACGCGTCGAGAAAAAACTGAAATGACTTTCCAATGAACTCAAACAGTTCAGTGTCCATAATCCATTCCAAATGTTGCAACACACATATCTCGCTGAAGCCTTACTTTTCCTGCTGTGGATGCATGTTGTGTTTCCGATACATGCATGCAAGACCCCATTTCGGTCACGCACCTCAATCCGCTTACAAGATCGGATATTCCACATTCCATTCTTCAGGTATCCAGTGATCCTAATGCAACGGTTCCTGATATTCGTGGTTTGAGAGCTGTGCTTACTGGAGGGTCGAAAGCGCCTTACTGAAGATTAAGTACCAACAAATGGCTATGCCATACGATTAGCTGGTTCGACTAAACTTGATGGAACTCGACAACAATCCGGCATACGTCTCGGCCAACTAAATTTGTCAACCTAATGAGTATGGATTCCATCGATGGAACGGGCGTTGTCATCCTTTCCGGTTACGTGGACACTTAATTTGGATGACTTAGCTCGGACGGTCTTTAGTTGGCCGGTAATCAATAAAAAACGAATGGCTTCACTCAGCACACGCGCTCATATCCATTTACCTGGAGGACAATGACTACACATGGTCGTGGACTTCGGTGGAGCATGTAACTATTAGTTAACGGCGGTGGCCTTTAACTACAGACTGCAGTCCCTTCTGGGATAAGTAATTCTATTCCAGTCGCACCACCATGCGGGTTCGTCCATCGGTCTATTTCCACAACAGAATGCACAAACCAACGCAAGAACATTCAGCTCCTCCACTCCAGCGGCTGTAACTCAATAGCATTGAGCTGATCTTCTGGAAAGCCGCTGCGAAAACGTAGCCACACTGATAAGGAAGAGCATTTATAGGGTGCATGAAACAACGTGAAAGAATGTACGCTCTCGGTCTAAAATTGTCGGCTGGAACAAATGATCACCGAACACCATTAAGCTCAGCGGTGGTAACAGGAAAACCAGAGGAACAATGAGTGACCACGCGATAATGATAAGTTAAGACTATGTTTAGGCATAAATCACAGACTGAAAGGTTGTGGAGTCTGTCCCTACGTGATCTTTATAATGGACCCCCATCTATTGAACACACAGGTCCAAACAATGAATATGTTTGGTCTTTGTTCAACAGTTGACCCCTAAGCGATGCGAAACAAGACAGAATAAATGGAAATTGTTCTGAAAAACAGAAGCCTGAGACTTACCAGTGAGTCCAACTATATGGCTCCAGCCAGAAGCGATTTGAACGACTGGGCGATCTCCAAACAAATGACGAGAAAAACTCAGACATCGGGATTCACCAAGTGCTCTGGGTTCATCAGCTGCTTGAGGCCCATGAAAGTAGCGAAGGTCACCAAACACCAGGACATAGCCCTTATCTAGAAACAACCATATAGAAACATTACACTAAAAGGAATTAACTGAACAGTTGCCACAGTTGATGCACGCAAGAAGCGAGGTGGTAACATCATGAGTGCGAGGAAGCTACAAATCAAAGCGCAACACCGATAAGTCGGTGGTTCAAAGCAACTTCTGATTTTCCTACCTCTCTTTCTGGGCTTCGGAAGGTATACAGTATCTGAACCCTCTGCATTCTTCGGCTTTCATGAAAACCATGTACCACAGGTGAACCATTTGGCGTAATAATTTGGTACTAGAGTGAAGGGGATCATTAGTACCAGAGATCTACAGTATTCTAAGAAAAAACTACGCTTAAGAAGCAAGCTGTTCTCTTGCGCACCAGTTGAGTCCCTAAAAAAGACAACATGGGTGGTGAAATCCCAAATCAAACACAAGTACGCCATACATCAAGAGGAAGCAAGGTGGTAAATCACTAGAGAGATAGCAACATCAGTGTTGACGCTCCACTACGGTACAACAACAAAGTTTAATTAAAGTTGATGCCTCTGATTGGGAATAGAAAACATTCGATCAGGGAAGCGCCACTTACCGTTCATCCAGGGTATCTTTTTACTATAATTCACCAACTGCGTTGATCATTTGAAAAGTTGCACTTCTAGACGCACCTGTCCAAATATCTGATTGATAGCTGATTTACTAAGTAGATTTGGATCACAACCTCCTGGCTCGAATGGTTCAGGCGCTCACCGGCATAGGTGGTTATGGGCGCACTGCACACTCTGGATGGCCCCATTTTAAAAGGCCCAGAGTCACCAGCGCCCAGTGGATTGCAAACATCGTGTTCAACCTCGTTATCTCATGAGTCGAATTCTTTAACCACAGGCCCCAACTGGTGCCTCCCGCGAAAACCATTTGCTTCAATCTGGGCAACCTAGTAGCATCTCGCCGTCCCATAAATTATGGGCCACTATATGTACTACTAGTTTATGTTTCCCCGCAGTGATCTTAAACACTGGTATTGTGTTGAAGTATTGGTAGCTCGGGTGAGTTTATTGGTTGCAGATCAGGTGGCTGTTGATCTGTTCGCCGAGTTTGACAACTGACTTGCAAAAGTTTCGTCACCATACGACAAGACATCAGTGGGCAGTCGGGTGGGTAATTCCTCTGCCTGTGTGCACTTACATAGCATTTAAATAATATCCGTAGTCTTCTAACGTGATTGGCTATTTGAAGGACAGCGTTTTTCATGAATCTATAGGTCCGTTTGTGACCTTTGTTGCGTTGTGGTCTGCGTCCCTTTGAGATGACTGGTTATCTCAACGCCTTCTATTTTAGTAGTTTCTTCCCTGGCTTCTCTCGATTTGCATTGCGTTGTGGTCTCCGCGAGACTGATTGGTTAGTTGCACCGCCATATTTTCCCATTGTAATGGCTAGTGTCCCCAGTTAATTCGGTACCTTGGTTTATTGGTTGGACGTCACCTGCAATCAAACTGATGTGTCCGTTTGGATCGGACTTTCCTGATTCCCTTATCCTGCTCCTTGTCTGGTTGCTTCCACAGCCCAGAGCTCTACGGTTCTGGCGTTCTCTTGCTCTTAGTGGTTGGCACCTGAGATCAATTTCGATATGTTTGATGACAGGTTCTTCAGTGGAGTACCACGCTCACATAAATTCACGCTCTTTCTTCAGTCTCACTTGAGTCAGTATGCGGACGCCGCTCCAGTCGAAATCATGTCTTTCCTGATCTTTGTGTACGGAGCTGAGGGAAAATTGATAGGGACTTCCATTAGCGAGTTTGTTTTCATGTATTCTGGTAGAGCTTCCTTCCCGTTTGTCGCAGTCCTTGCATTGAGTCTTGTATATGACATTGTTCTTCATCATTGGATCTTGTTTTCCTTTTGGTTTTGATAGTGTCCTCCACAAAGTTGTCGCAAGTTTGTAAGCGACCGTAGCGCAATGCTACCGTAAGAGCCTTGTCATTTCAGCCATGTTCTTGATATACGGGAGTATGATTATCTACATTTCGTGCTGCTCCATAGACCACATTTGGATTCCCGAGGGATATCCAGGTGAAATACCTTGGGTATCCATTTCTCTGGAACAATATATACGGGTGTTTTCCATCTTTAGTTTGTTGATAATGATGTCTATTGTGCTACGGTGCGCCTCAATCCGCTTTGTGACGATTTGGATGGCTGCTGTGATAGCTCAGTATTTGGTCCGTATGCATTGCCTTTCTGTAGATCTCAGTTTGTAGCTATCTGTTAGGCAATCTAGTGATGAAGATATCCAGAAATACCAGTTTTTCGTTGTCTTCTCAAATTGTGAATTCGATCTCGTCGAAAACGTTGTTTAACAGTTGGCTTACTCGTTGCATTTCACTCCTTTTGATGATCATAAAAGTGTCGTCCACGTAGCGGATCCACATTTTAGAATTTTATCGAGCAACACTATTTGCTTCAATTTTTGCATTATGAATTCTGCAAAAAATCCTAAAAACGGCGATCTTATTGGTGTCCCTCGTATTTGTTCATTTTTACCAACACCTCCACGAGCTCCCTCAAAATTATTAAAATCCAGTATTGTGATAGTAGCAGGCGAATCGGATGCCAGATTGAGACAAAACGGGAAAACCTCCTAGGTGGCCATTTTGGCTGCGATCCTATTTATCATAATAACAGTGGCAGACTGGTGAGCTTGTGCCCGGACCCCGACTTGTTCCTTATCAGGAACGACTACCGACACGAGTCTTCACTACGGTACTTGGCATCACGGTCCACCAACAACAGATAAGAATCAATTACACCACCATTAAATTCGGAAGACAAGGTTTTCGTTACTTTCGGTTTCTTTCTGATTATGCCGTGGTGTGCAGCTCCATCGCAATTACGTTGAGAGGATGCAAGATCAGTGGATCGGAACGCATGGATCCAAGCTACTGTTTACTATAGCATTCTACTATAGTTCCCTTAAGAAACTTAACACCGATCCTGAGGGTTCTGAGTCACATTTGGTCAACCGTTATGTACTCATAAGTATCAAGTAGTCGTGGACGAAATGAGTGTTGCGTTCGACTACTAGACCTGTTCAAATGCTGCCACCAAACGGTGCGGAAGACGGTGCACACCTTGCTCTGGAGCGTAATACCGCCAGGAGTTCCAGAACTGAATACAAATCAGGGAGTTTGGTACCTTAAAAAGAGCTGTTGCGTGTGGAAACTTCCACAGCTTGATTCGCGGCAATCTGACTCCGCATGATAGACTAACCTTCGTGGATAATACCAGAAACCACCTTAAGAGCAACGGCCACTATACTGGTACCCCGGTGGTTTTCGTATGTGTTTGTACCCTTTTTGAATATGGAAACAACTGTCGAGAAGGTACATTCTATCATTATTCTTTCCTCGCCCCAGATCATCACCATTATCGACAGCATGACATCAATGTTCAACAGTCATGCTTCGCTACCGTACGTATTGTCAGTTGCAGGTATCACGGTTGTGCGTGGACTAGAACACTGCGAGGGCGCCCACACTTAAATAGGAAGACCATCACAGTTCTCAGCCAAGGCTCGAAAACCTGACCGAAAAACAGTGGTATTTGGTGTGAAATGTAGTTACACCACCATTTCTAACCAAAAAGTCATCGCTCGTTTTCTAACCCCCAACAAGAAGGGCTAGGACACGGTGATGGTAGGATCTCTAACTATCGACCAATCTGGTATGAGAGAGTGCAAGTGTCGCAGGGAAACCCCCACAGCATAGCTCAGTGAGTCACGGAGGCACACAAAGCATCACACCAAGGTAAGACCCAGTCCCTCGTTGATTGCTCACTCCAGGTAATTTGATGTAAAATAGTCCGGAAACCACAATAAACTCGTCACTTTCTCTGAACAGTGAAGATGCAAATCATATGGGTCAGGTGCTTTTCAGCGTTGGTGCAATGAAACTGCGTGTTGGACTTCCGCTGTTAATGGCAGACTGCTATCGACGTTCAATTGGTCTTCCGTGAGGTTGAAGTGATGAGGACCAGCCGAACTGTTCTTTGAAGCTCTTAGCCCATCGTCCAAGATGATGTTTTTGTGGGTGAATTGGGGTCCCATCTTTTTCGACGATAGTTTCACTAACACCAACCGACTTCCAAGCAGTTGATTAGATTAGATATCGTAGCTGCCACGCCGTCAGCTAGTGTATCAGGTCACCGGACACAAAAATAGTAAAGCGCAAGAAATATAGACTCATCCTCAGTGGTTTGAGGTGTACAACCGAACCGGGATCTTGTATGCGTAATTCCGACACACAACACACATAGATAGAAAGATAGAGCAAGATCTGATAAAGAGCTGTCTGTCGCCCAATTTGACAGAGTAAAGACGTTGAAAGCCATATGTGGAACAGAACCCTTTAATTTAAGAAAGGTTTATAGTGGTTTATTTTACGAGACAAAAATTTGTATGCAAAGCAACGGTTGCGCAAGTGATAATTAAATGAGCCAGAAGGACTCCAGCGACGAACATGTGAGGAGGAGCCAGTGAACGAAGACCGGTAAGGGTAAATGATACCTCCCAACTGCCCAGGCCGAGGAAGAGGGTTTGGTTGAGGTACCTCACTTTGAGCCTTTTACTAAAAGTCTGGGGTTGGGTTGCACGCAGAAGCCACCATACTACAAAACGTCTTCGGTTGTTCCGGAATCTAGTAGTATTGCACACAAATCGATTCCGGTACAATACGATCATCCAATTGAGACTCAGCAGCGCCAAGTCTATGTGCATGCGCACCCATAGCCCCGGCAAATACAACAATGACTGGGCTTTTAGGCAACCGCAATAAGGCGGAAGTTATCTTTGATAGTATGAGCGCTAAGGTCGCAAGGAGATATAACAAACTCGCAGCTATTTTCGGCGCATTTATGATATACTCTCCAAGACTCTGCCAAATGAACCGCACATGGGCGATTATCAACGGGTAGACAGACAATCAGGGGTCCTTCAGTTCAATGGTTCAAAACAATACCAACCCTAGTTGTCATCGCCATCATTGAGAGCAACACAAAATGAGAACACTGGTTTTTAACTCCCGTAAGGCCGCAACAGAACTAGCCACGGCGGCAAGTGGATCACTAGTAGTATGCAAACGAAAGCGTGAAGAAACCAATGGAAAAGTTGGTAAAACCGCACTTGGGTCCTGAATCTTCGTTTCACCGAGAGCACGCACTAACAAAAAGCAATTCCAATGTAAGATATCCGGTTCCTCTAAGAGTGCGAACGGTAAAGGATGAAAAATGAACCGAATATCGCGGCTTAAATAATAATTTCGAAGTGTCTGAGGCCGTGGTGGTCGAGTTAACCTTAAGTATCGCAGCTAACGGCAGTGGTCGACGAACAGATCTGCCAGTCCTTACGAATGGGCCTACGGAGTTGTCAATAGCAAGGGCTAAAGCGGGAGAGAAGTAATACACGGAAGAGGAAGGAGGATGGCATCATTAGCAGTGTTTTCACATACCCGTGCTGCAAGGCGACCTGGGTGATTGTGTCACCCGATGACCGACGTGGCAAGCGGCCATTCGTAATTATGCGATCCATAGTTGTACGAAAGTTGGAATACTGTCGGGGCGTCCACGTCTGGACAAGACGACAATCAGGGTTTTCAAATAAAGTCCTGAGCCCAAAAGTCCAACCACAGGACAGCGGTGGATGGTACAAGACCACGAAAGCAGGCTGCGCTGAGCATACACAGGACCAGCAGGATGGATCACTGCTCACTGGCCAAACTGGTATGAGACTGTGGGTGTCACATGTACACTCCGCAGTACAGTCCAAAAATGTGATATAGGGGTGTATAAACTATCACACGGTGGAAAGGTTCAGACTTCGTGATGGACTCAGTAAAATACTGACACAGGACGGCTATTCGAAGCCATTATTACCTATTCCGACGTTCTTTCAAACTGCTACAGAGGGAAGGTAAACTAGTATGAAAAGACTTTTCGACCATGCGGTATGATAATAATCCACGAAACAAAGCCGGAGGCAATGGTCGATAGTGAAATTAGAATCTACCTGTAGCGATGACGGAATGTTGAGCTCCAGCTGAACAGCACACAGGTTTACCATACAATCGGTTGAAATTAAACCGGACGACACCAGAAATTGAAGTATCGCATGGTGCACCCAGCTGACCTCTTCGATTAGCACCCCAGGATAGCACTTCACCGTCAACTAAAGAAAATGGAGCGAGGTGATAGAATGATTGCATACCTGAAACAACCAGTGCATGTCGCAGTCCAGCAGAAACCATTTGAACAGGTGGAACAGTGACTCGGAACTCTGCGTATGAACTGAACAAGGCAACTCACTGGCTGTACAGAGTACGAGGAAGCAGGTGCACCCAATATCTGCCCATGCATATTGGACCCAAATCCAATCAACTGACCATCATTCGTCAAACATAGCGTAAAGTCCCAACCACAGGCGATGGCCACGATAGGATGAGAGGTATTGAGATCAATAGGATGAAGAAACATTGGGTCACTAGAGTGGCCTATCTGGCCATGAATGTGTGAACCACAACCAAGCGTCTGAAGTCCTATTTAAAGTGATGTGAATAAGACCAAATTGAGGTACCGTTGGAAACTACAGAGTGTCCACCACCACCCGCAAGAAACAAAGCTGTTGACAATTGAGTGGTTCGATCAGCCGTATCAAAAAACATTGCATCACAATGTATCGGAACCGGTACACTCCGATCACCAGCGTCTCCAGTGCCTAGCTGACCCGAACTATTTGCACCCTGAACCCGGTGATTCCGGAAGACAAGAAACAAACCCACGCGAATAACATGCTTGTTTGGTAATCACCCCCGAGAAGAGAGTGGAAAGCAGAGGACCCAAGCCCAGGTCACAATTCTTTGTAATCTGAAATGAGAATGTATTAAATGTTTCACACATACAGGCAAAATGTTATCGTCTTATTTAGTTGAGTACAATGGAAGGTGGTAGCACTCGCCGAGAGCGTTTACGGACAGAAAGTCACTTAATATCATACATTGGTAACGTGCAAGTCTGACCTGAACTTCTGCTGCTTTGTAACGGTTGCCACCATACACAGTAACATCGGTACTGACAATGATGCTTCGTTTCCATACAACCACAGAGTTTATCTTGCAATATTTAAGGCCTTTGAAAAGAAAAGTGGGTGAGGGAGGGGACTTGATTCCTGCTCATCGCAAGCAATGTGAGGTACCTACACATCCAAGCGCACAATCAGAAAATCTGGAGGAAAACTAGCAGCAAAAAAGCAAATGACATCAATCAGCCGCCACTTCTTTCAATGCCTCCAGTCAAGCATACGCGGGGTCGCGGCAGCCACATCCTGCAAGGCACATAACACCAGCAATGCCCAAACTCTCCATAATCTTTTCCACCCCTTATCCAAAATAGTGCGCAATTTGTGACAATCTGGAGGCAGAGAGAACAGCAGAGAGAACATCTCGTAGACGGTGTTTTGGCATGTGTAGTACACGGCTGAGCCACCGAAGTTGATAGTGCTGGATGTTTTCCGTGACTGAAGTACCTCATTAGGAATCCGTTGACGCCATCTGACACCATCAGCGCTTCTGAGGAATCGGTGAATCCTTGTGGGAACTGAAAGCCAACGTAATGGAAGAGGCCCAGAAAGCCGGGTATGCCCGAAGAGTAGTTCAGTTCATTCGTGTCCCCGATCCCCGGAAACTACCTGAGTGAAACCATCAATTATCAGAATGGAACGACCACCTTGAATGCAGAAGACCACCTCAACTGTTGAGCCGAATACTTTGAACACGCATCGCAACCACTACCTGAAAATTATCTGGAGCCCACAGTTGACGTGGAACTCTTTACGGTGAACCTAGAACCCTCTACTGCCTCCAAGGCTTATGGCTGCATATGTTCTCTTAAGCACCTCCGAGATTCTGATCCGGATAACCTCCCATCCGCATCGTTCAAGGATAGGGGTAAGTCTTCAGTCAGCGCTTGTCCGATCTGTTTGCCTGCATTTGGGAAAAGAATACTGTCCCAGACAAATAAGGAGTCGGTGATAGCGCCCATTTTCGAAAGTGAGTGTGGCAACCACAGAAACGAGAATTCAAGGTGTAAGGATAGTGAGGCGAGATAGCCCAAGTGGTTAGAGCGCGAATTTACTGACCGGAAGGTCCGTGGTTCGAACCCGACCTCTGCCCCTCGACTGTCCCTGTCTAGGCTTGGGCAACCTGGCAGTATCCCAGCCCTCGTGCAACCTTCGGATGGCATGGAAGTTAGGCACCGAAAGAATGCTACAGCTGCAGGATCACTCAATCCAACTTGAGGAGAACCACATTTTGGAGGCAGCAGAGACAGTGTTGAGGTGCTTGTCCACAAACTGCCTCAGCCTCTTCAACAAACTCGGCGATGTTTAACAGTCAGCTTGCCTTAGACAACCGTTCACAATCGGACTCACAGAGACCTGGCTCACACCAGATGTCTCTGACGCGGATCCGTCTATCGAGATCTCGAGATCTTACATGCAGCCCTACCAATCCCGATTGTCCTCTCTGACACCACCCATGCACCCTTTTGCGATCCACTCTGGGTCCAAATCCCGCTGCGCGGGTCCGATTCTCTCCTTCTCGGTGTGGTCTACCGTAGCCCCTCGAGTCCACCTGAAGATGACCAATTCCTCATACAAACCCTTGAGCAACTCCCCTCCAACTAACACTTAACTCATCTCCAGCAGGTAGGTGACTTCAACGCCCCAAAGGCCTCCTGGATGGAACTCAAGCGCGTCAAATCAGGCGGGCTTTTTGCAGCGGCGCTGATTGAAGTCGTTCAACAGAGCGCTTGGACTCAACATGTCCTTGCACCCACCAGATACCGCGCAGGCCAACAAACATCCCTGCTGGATTTGGTCATCACCAACGAAAGACACTTCGTTGATCAGGTAAAAATTAACGTTCCACTGGGACATAGCGACCACTGTGTGCTGACCTTTGATTTCATCTGCTATTGGACCAGAAATTCCGAACCTCAAACGTGGTTTCCAGACTTCTGCCGTGCAGACTTCTCAGGAATGTGCACCTTTCTTGAACAAGTCACACTGGGACCAGCTTCAGTGGAAGAACTACATAGGACTATTGTCCAGAAAGTTCACGAGGCTGACGTGATGTTCGCTCCAAAAAAACCAGCACGCACTCGGAAGAACCGCGGGCTGCCAAACAGGATTCAGCGACTTCTTGAAAAAGGACCCAACTCTTTTTCAAAAAGTTGATTACAGGGGATACAGAAGATGAGCTGGCATTTCGTAAAATGCGGAACCGCTGCAAATCAGAAATCCGCCGATGGAACATACGAAAATAAACCACCATCCTGGACCTCGCTCGAAAAAAAAACGTTTTGTTCAAATACATGAAACACCGCCGCAGAAACAAGCCATCCGTGTTCTCCTTGAAGGACAGAAATGGAGAATCGATGAGTGACCCAACAGCGGTATGTGAGATTTACAGAGAACACTATGCGTGTCTACGCTCAGCCCCAGCGTCCTCGTCACACCCACTATTGTCAAGGCGTAACTACGAACAGTCTCTAACCGACTTGGTCTTCACGGCGGAGGGCATTCGCCAACTCTTGCACAAGACCAACCCAATCTGCGCGTTGGGGCCCGACGAGGTCCATCGACGGATCCTGGAGGAAACGTCCTCCACACTGGCAAATCATTTACACATGGTGTTTCGTCAGTCGCTTGACGAAGGCCGCCTTCCCTCTGCTTGGTAGAAAGCGATTGTCACGCCAATCTATCCGACTATCCCTGGCAGCTATAGGCCTATAAGCCTCACTAGCGTGCCGTGCAAGGTAATGGAACGCATTCTGAAGCGAGCTATCCTAGATCACCTTACTTCCAGCAACCTGATATCTCCAGCTCAACACGGATTTCTCCCA
>NW_008751680.1:1619025-1626975 GCF_000715545.1 Opisthorchis viverrini
TTCCAGACTTCTGCCGTGCAGACTTCTCAGGAATGTGCACCTTTCTTGAACAAGTCACACTGGGACCAGCTTCAGTGGAAGAACTACATAGGACTATTGTCCAGAAAGTTCACGAGGCTGACGTGATGTTCGCTCCAAAAAAACCAGCACGCACTCGGAAGAACCGCGGGCTGCCAAACAGGATTCAGCGACTTCTTGAAAAAGGACCCAACTCTTTTTCAAAAAGTTGACTACAGGGGATACAGAAGATGAGCTGGCATTTCGTAAAATGCGGAACCGCTGCAAATCAGAAATCCGCCGATGGAACATACGAAAATAAACCACCATCCTGGACCTCGCTCGAAAAAAAAACGTTTTGTTCAAATACATGAAACACCGCCGCAGAAACAAGCCATCCGTGTTCTCCTTGAAGGACAGAAATGGAGAATCGATGAGTGACCCAACAGCGGTATGTGAGATTTACAGAGAACACTATGCGTGTCTACGCTCAGCCCCAGCGTCCTCGTCACACCCACTATTGTCAAGGCGTAACTACGAACAGTCTCTAACCGACTTGGTCTTCACGGCGGAGGGCATTCGCCAACTCTTGCACAAGACCAACCCAATCTGCGCGTTGGGGCCCGACGAGGTCCATCGACGGATCCTGGAGGAAACGTCCTCCACACTGGCAAATCATTTACACATGGTGTTTCGTCAGTCGCTTGACGAAGGCCGCCTTCCCTCTGCTTGGTAGAAAGCGATTGTCACGCCAATCTATCCGACTATCCCTGGCAGCTATAGGCCTATAAGCCTCACTAGCGTGCCGTGCAAGGTAATGGAACGCATTCTGAAGCGAGCTATCCTAGATCACCTTACTTCCAGCAACCTGATATCTCCAGCTCAACACGGATTTCTGATAGGGTCCCACACGTCCCGCTTCTGCACAAACTCGAGCCTCACGGGATTCAAGGTAAAATCCGTCACTGGATCAAGGCGTTCCTATCAGACTGATCAGTCCGCTTGAGAATAGGCCCGACCTACATTTCTCCAGCGCCAGTCTCCATTGGAGTTCCTTAGGGCTCCGCCCCTGGACCACCGCTGTTTCTGCTGTACGTCAACGACCAACCAGATGTCCTTGCAATTCCATGTCTACTTTTCGCTGACCACTTGAAATCCCGGAGTTCCAGTGCCGGTACACTCCATATGGATGTAGACTCTGCAAAGCGGTGGTCGATGGACTGGCACCTTCCTCTGAATGACGAAAAGTGCGTCCATATGTCGTTTGGAGGAGACTCAGCGAATGACTTTGCAATGCATGGTGAGAATAGGACCAGAAATCATCATGGTGATAGATGCCAAAAAGCATTGGAGCATCCGGGTCTCCTCAAACTGGTCCTTCTCACTACACCATGAGAAATCGGCCCAGAAGGCATTCGCCATTTTACGGATGATTTGACGCACCCTCTCCCGTATTACTCGCATGGACTTCCAAATACTCTATGTGGCCTACATCAGAGCGCTCCTGGAATACGCCAACCAAGTTGTCCACTCAGAATGCACGAAAGGCGTCATCTCCATTGAGCGTGTCCAGCGATCCGCTACGAGGATGTTCGTCGGCCTGAAATCCGAGGCCTACGAAACGCGTCTCGCGATGCTCTATCTCTTCCCCATGGAGTACCGTCACCTCCGAGGGGACCTAATTCGTACTTGCGCCCTGTTTGAACAAAGCTTGGTAAACAGGTAATTTACCGTTGAACCAGCAAACACCCGGCGGGGGCATAGTAAGAAATTTTTCAAGCTCACAGAACACACATTCATTAGACAAATTTCTTCTCATTTCGGGTAGTAATTGCGTGGAATGACCTTCCTCCGACGGTTGTCTACGCTCCTTCTAAAACCCAGTTTAAAGCACTATTGGACATTTATTCACGCGAATCCTCGCTGTGGCGAACATACTACCCCAAGATGAGAACATAAAGAGCGGTGCTACACCTTTTTCACTTGTGCCTTCTAGGTGAACGACAGCCACTGACCAATAGGAACAAAAGCGACCCGGGAAACTTGGGCAAAAGCCTCGATCCTGTGCATCAATCCGTAAATCCGTGGTTGAGCTAACTGCTTCGTCAGTCTCCACTCGCTTCCGGCTGCGCACATCTGGTGATCCAGAGGCTGTTGCGGCGGGATGTGCAGCGGTTGGTATCATGCTGAGTCACCTGGCGGAAATATCCTTACTTCACTGGATACATGTTGATAGTCGCCTTTGTGTGGTTCGTCTAGCAACATCTGTGAAGGAGTCTCATAAGCGACAAGTTGATAGATGTCTGTTTGTTTGTCTACGCCCCAACTGACTGTAGCTCCGAAACCGTCAGACAGGTTTTACGACGCCCTAAATGCCCTGCTGCGGCGAGCTAAAAGCTCATACATCGTGTTGGTTGCCGGAGATATAAATGTAAAAGTGGGCAGGCTTAGTGCATCTGGGACTCAATTAGGAGGTTGACATGAATTGGACTCGGTACGTACGGAGTCCGGAGTCGCTTCTCCTTACATTTCTCTGAACCGCATAATATGGACAAATCGCTTGGCAACGGAGAGACTGGCAGATCCGGATGTTGGACGAGTTCGTCCAGAATCATTCACGAATTCACGGATTGATACACGGGATCGAGGCTTTTGCCCAAGTTTCTTTCCTCGCTTTTGTTCTTGTCGGTCAGTGGCTGCCGTTCACCTGAAAGGCACAAGTGAAAAAAGGGTGTATCACTGCTCTTTATGTTCTCATCTTGGGGTAGTATGTTCGCCACAGCGAGGATTCGCGTGAATAAATGTCCAATAGTGCTTTAAACTGGGTTTTAGAAGGAGCGTAGACAACCGTCGGAGGAAGGTCATTCCACGCAATTACTACCCGAAATGAGAAGAAATTTGTCTAATGAATGTGTGTTCTGTGAGCTTGAAAAATTTCTTACTATGCCCCCGCCGGGTGTTTGCTGGTTCAACGGTAAATTACCTGTTTACCAAGCTTTGTTCAAACAGGGCGCAAGTACGAATTAGGTCCCCTCGGAGGTGACGGTACTCCATGGGGAAGAGATAGAGCATCGCGAGACGCGTTTCGTAGGCCTCGGATTTCAGGCCGACGAACATCCTCGTAGCGGATCGCTGGACACGCTCAATGGAGATGACGCCTTTCGTGCATTCTGAGTGGACAACTTGGTTGGCGTATTCCAGGAGCGCTCTGATGTAGGCCACATAGAGTATTTGGAAGTCCATGCGAGTAATACGGGAGAGGGTGCGTCAAATCATCCGTAAAATGGCGAATGCCTTCTGGGCCGATTTCTCATGGTGTAGTGAGAAGGACCAGTTTGAGGAGACCCGGATGCTCCAATGCTTTTTGGCATCTATCACCATGATGATTTCTGGTCCTATTCTCACCATGCATTGCAAAGTCATTCGCTGAGTCTCCTCCAAACGACATATGGACGCACTTTTCGTCATTCAGAGGAAGGTGCCAGTCCATCGACCACCGCTTTGCAGAGTCTACATCCATATGGAGTGTACCGGCACTGGAACTCCGGGATTTCAAGTGGTCAGCGAAAAGTAGACATGGAATTGCAAGGACATCTGGTTGGTCGTTGACGTACAGCAGAAACAGCGGTGGTCCAGGGGCGGAGCCCTAAGGAACTCCAATGGAGACTGGCGCTGGAGAAATGTAGGTCGGGCCTATTCTCAAGCGGACTGATCAGTCTGATAGGAACGCCTTGATCCAGTGACGGATTTTACCTTGAATCCCGTGAGGCTCGAGTTTGTGCAGAAGCGGGACGTGTGGGACCCTATCAAATGCTTTTGAGAAGTCGAAATATGCGGCATCCGATGAGAGTCCCTCGTCCTTGGCTTGGGTTAAGCTGTCCATAAACACGAGCATATTTGTCACGCAAGAGCGGTGTGGGAGAAATCCGTGTTGAGCAGGAAATATCAGGTTGCTGGAAGTGAGGTGATCTAGGATAGCCCGCTTCAGAATGTGTTCGATCACCTTGCACGGCACGCTAGTGGGGCTAATAGAACTGTAGCTGCCAGGTGATAGTCGGTCACAAGTTTTGTGGGTTAGCGTGACATTGGCTTCCTTCCAAGCAGATGGAAGCCGGCCTTCCGTGCGTCCAGTGTCCGATCCGAGACGTCTATCCAGGAGGGCCTCAACAGCGCTTAGTCTACCTATCTGGGCATTCCTCATTTTATATACATTGGAAGTTATATTCGTTTTGATTGTAGTGTGCCAGATGAGATCAGTGCGCGGGCCCGCAACGCCTGGGTCAGGTTCACTATGTTGAAACACCTGTGGCGTCAAGGCGGGATATCCGTGAATACCTGTTAACGTGTGTATCAGGCTGCAACACGGATCATTTTGTTGTATAGTTGTTGAGAAACGTAACCAAGGCGTTCTCACGTGTTTCACAACGGTTGTCTGAAAGCCACAGCTCGTGTGGGTCAGCGTCGGCAAATCCTTAAGCGGATGGTCACATGGCGATTATTCGTTTGTGCACCGGGGATTTCCAATGAAGAATGTGCCCTTGCAGGCTCCAGCTAGATCATCATCATTATACGGGACAGTTGGATCGCACCAGGTTTGGCTATCCTAATAGCACATTTAATCGGATATAGTCGACATGATTTCAGACGTAAAGATGGGTTGCAATACTTCGCATGAGTGAGCAATTGGATTAAGTCCAGAAGAGCGCTTCTTGTTGGTTAGGTTGCTAAAGTGTTTGAGTATATAATGGTTACGAGTTTCGAGGAGGAAAACCTATCCGTCAATTTTATTAAGCTACATCATACCGGTATCTGAGGGCAGAAATCTAATGAAGTTGTGATTTGGTACTGTAAACTAGCGGATATGACAACAAGCATCCGCTTAGACAATAATTCTTTGCTACGGCTGCATCCAGGGATGCACATTTGAGGAGGCATGTGGTCCTCAAATCTCAGGGCTCATGTCTATTCACGGATTCATGGATTGATACACAGGATCGAGGCTTTTGCCCAAGTTTCCCGGGTTGGTTTTGTTCTTGTCGGTCAGTGGCTGTCGTTCACCTGAAAGCCACAAGTGAAAAGAGGATGTAGCACTGCTCTTTATGTTCTCAGCGCGGGAAAGTATGCTTGCCAGCGGGAGGATTCGAATAAATAAATGTGCTTTAAACTGGGTTCTAGAAGGAGCGTGAACAAGCGTCGGAGGAAGGTCATTCCACACAGCTACTACCCGAAATGAGAAAAAATTTTGTCTAATGAATGTGTGTACTCTGAGCTTGAAAATTTTCTTACCATGCCCCCACCGTGTGTTTGCTGGGTCAACGGTGAAAAACCTGTTTTCCAAGCTTTGTTCAAACAGGGCATTAGTAAAAATTAGGTCCCCTCGGAGACGACAGTACTCCAGTCTCTTCCAAGTGCTCCACCACCACATGTGGACTCATACTGCGTACGGAGGTCGTCACAGTGGCGTTCAAAGAAGCAGTCCATTGAGGTGTACAGAGGCCAGCCGTCCCTAATAACCGAACACCACATCATTTGGACGGATGTGTCACCTGCAGGACACGAGCCAAACGGAGGCATGCCCTGATTGGTCAGAATGCAGCCAATCCAAGTCAAGCAATGTTGAATCCACGACTCTCGCCCCCCTCACGGAGGCCGCAGGCTATTGGCACACCCAAATTGAGTTCGCCGAAACTATAGGGTTTTCGAAGTTGCTATTTTAATAGGAAGTTAGTCTAATCAATCTGCACCTTCCCTTGACGCGTTGCATGTAGCATTTTGTTTAAGTGAGTGAAATGTCAAGGTCATTGGCCATCGCCGATTTGCATTTTTCGCCCGCTTACGCGAAATCGCACATTAGCATATTTTGACACTCCTCGGTGTTCCTGGAGAATAAAATAACATCTTAAGAGTAATTATTGAAAATGCCACCTTATAGGATCAGTCGTAGCCGTTTGTTGGCTCTAGACACCTCAGATTTAACAAATGGGATATTTTTGTTTGGTGAACCTGCTCACAGCACATTTTCTTCATGGATTTCATATTCCATTAAGTGCAATAAAGTTAGATAACGGCAAAAACTTGCAGTGGCAGTGCGAGTGCACCGGTGATAATGAGACTGCGTCTGTGGGCTGTAACATAATCCGATGGTCAATAACGGTCTTTTATACCCTCAACTGTACGCGATGCCGCTTGTCTTCGCTAGCTGCAGTAAAGATCAGTGCAATGGATATGCCGACCGGTAAAAATAAGACCTCAGCTATGCGTGATGGCCACATCTGACGACCTGTTATACTCACAAATGTACTCGAAGTCATTAACATTGGCTTTGACCGTACCTGTTGAGTCAGTGACCTTGTGCATACATACCTAATCTAATGACGAACGATGGACCTAATACTCAAAACTGTACGCGTATCGCCCACCTTGACTACTTATTGAAACTGCTAGGCCAGTGCCTATATGCCATGCCATCCGTCATATGGAATGTATAAAGCTTGTACATTAACAGCGAACGTCAGGGGCTCTAAATATATTTACCCAAGACGGTTGGTACCGTGTGTAGCATCAACGCTTACGACGCCCGGGAAACGTCTAAGGAGTGATACCCGCTGCGTTCGAGAAATGCACAGGTGACTATATCTGCCAGCCTCCGATTCCACCAGCAGCACGCGACCGCACTCTCGAAACTTGGCCACGATGGACGACATGTCATCTAAGAAACCGACTAAAGGGTAACCAACGACCTACTTAACAATGGGGTTCGAAATTTGCCGCGATAATTACGCACATCCTTGATAGTGAGTACCTTTTCAAAGTGGTCGGCGACGTACTGCCGAATCTCCGATGATGGAGCACCATATTTCAAAGGGGTTAAACTCTCCTTTAATTCATCATTTGTCAGTCGCCGGTTGATGGGGAGCCTGTCAAAAACAAACTTGCTGCGTGGAAGGTTGTGTTCCAGGCAGTAGGAAGTAACCATCAAGCAGTCATGGTACCGGCGAACGCGGAACCTCGCCGGACAACCAGTACGACGTGTGCTACTGCGTACATACAACCAACCATGAACTTACTAGGTGCGACGAATTCCACGGCTTCGGCTTAGTCTGCAGGGATGTCTGCTGCAACGGTAGAAGGCTCTTTCATACAGAAGTAAGGAATTGCTGCCCTTTTTGGGGCTTATGCGGACGAAAACAACGAAATGTCTCGCCTGGTATTCTTTCAAAGCGACATGAAATGCACTGAATAAGAAAAAAATTTGACGAGCTAAATTCTCCACAAAATCATCGTCCGCATTCACGTGCTCAGCCATAGCAGCCATTAAAATATGAATACCGTGGGCCTTGGATATCGTGGGGATTGAGTAGGTTTAAACAACTTCCAACAAAACTGCAGCCGTGTGGGAAGATCTCATACGCCCGAAAAAGTACCATCAAATGTTAAAACTTAATGTTAACGTTTTGCTCCTTCGAACCACGGTTTGAGAGGAATTTAGGATGTGCGTCTAGCGGTCGGCATCACGGAGATTCAGACACGACCTTGTGGAACACTGTGGATACCCTATAAATACAGTTGTAATAATTTTCCTGTGTCTCCATAAAGAGCTGTGTAGAGCCATCGTATATTTGATATACCATAGTGGGCGGATCAGGAAGCCAAGGTACCTATACAGGGTTGCACTACCGTTCAGAAAGACACAACATAATGGGACGAGACTACCACCTCTTTGCATGGTGCTGGAAGTTTTGCCTGTGGCACACCCAAGCACCGGATATCAGCCCGAACGGGTGAAGTCGTCAGTCAGCGCTTGTCCGAAGCCCGAACGAAGTCGTCAGTCAGCGCTTGTCCGATCCGTTTGCTTACATTTGGGAAAAGGAGCCTGTCCCAGACAACTGGGGAAATCGGTCGGTGGGGCCCGTTTTCAAAAAAAGGGGCGCGTAGGGAGGGTGGGAACGAGAG
>NW_008751680.1:1628793-1640138 GCF_000715545.1 Opisthorchis viverrini
CTTGTTTTCACTCATCTCGAATACTTGTTGTAACTGCTAGGCCCGCGTTCATGTGCAACGTTGATAATGAAACTGCACCTAGGCACAGTAACATAATCCGATGGTCAATGACGGTCTTTTATACCCTTAACTATACGCGATGCCACTTGTCTTCGCTAGCTACAGTTAACATCATTGCAATATATATGCCGGCCGGTAAAAATAAGGCCTCAACTATGCGTGATGGCCACATCTGACAGCCTGTTATACTCACAACTGTACTCGAAGTCATCTAACTTAGCTATTGATCGTACCTGTTGAGTCAGTGCCCTTGTGCATACATACCTAATCTAATAGCGAACGCTGAACCTAATACTCAAAACTGTACGCGATATCGCCTACCTTGTCTACTTATTGAAGCTGCTAGGCCAGTGCCTATATGCGACGCTGTTTAGTAGGCCTCAGCTATGCGAAGTGTCCCGATTTAACCGCCAACGATGGCCCGTCATACCCATAAATGTGCGCGCTCTCGCTTATGTCTGCTACTTATATCATCATGGAGAGCATAAAATCAGTGTTAAACGCCGATCTTCACTGTCGCACCTGTCTGCTACCTACAGTAAACACAAAGCCAGTATCTATGCGGGCCGATAGAAACCAGTTTCCAACTATGCGTGACATCTTAACGACCAGCGGCTGCCCGTCATACTCGTAACTACAGTTGATATCGCCTAACTTGGCTACTCATCGTAATTGCAACACCCGAGTCTATGTGCAACGCTTAGTATAAAGCTGACGGTCTTTCATACTATACGCGAAGCCGCTTATCTTCGCTACTTACAGTAAACATCAATCCAATATACATGCCGACCGGTAAAAACAATGACTCAGCTATGGGTGATAGCCTAATCTGACGGCCTGTTATACTCACAACTGTACTCGGAGTCACCTTACTTGGCTATTTATCGCCATACTCACACTTACTCGATGCCGTTCATGTTTGCTACCTTCAGCAAACATCAAAACTGTAGTCGACGTAACCTACGGTGGCTACCTGTAGTAACTGTCAGGCCCGTACACACGGTCGTAGCCAACGACAATGCCCCGGCAACACATAATAGTCTAACCCAACGACCAGCGGTTATCATCACCTGTCAAACTACAATTACCACCCAGTTCGACAGCGCACTCCCAACTCCTACTCTTGATTGTACCCTCGACCACTCTCTCCACTACCCGAAACAATGAGCCGTCGCTCACCACGACAACTTAGCGTAACTGCTATTCGCGACGCAGATTATGAGGCCTCACCTATGCACGCCAAAGTAATACAATGGCAAACGACGGCGCTCCATACTCATAACTCCACGCGTTGATAATGCGCCCGCCATGAATTTACGAAAACACTATTGGCAAATTGCATTTTATTCATTGGCATCACTGATACAAGCTTAATTAGTAGTTGCTCCATTTCTCATTTTCATAAGATCCAATTCACGGGACAAGGATTTCGAAACCAAAAAATGGGCAAGGAAATAGTGTTCGGAATCAGCATTTAAGCGTCTGGATGCAATGAAATTTTATTTTTTGCTTACATACTGGTTCATAATTTACGTTACCGGGATGAGGGATTAATGCATGGTCGTTGCGGAGTGCCGTGGATTCATTGAATCGGCATTTGAGGCCTTCGAGTTACAATCAAAAGAATTCCTTGTCATCACGAGATTCGAAAGCAAATTCTACAAAACATATGCCAAGAAAGTAGGCCTCAAACTACCTGATTGGCGGCGCACGTTGTCATCGGGAAGCGAAAAGTAAAATGTAGATGTCTCCCACCCGATTTTCTAGGCGGTCAAAATACTAAGTGGTATGAATTTCATATTCCCGGATTATCCGTTCGCTGCAATGAGCGACCTACTGGACGGCATGTTCCAGGCTATCTGAGCGATGCACGCGTCTCTTCAAACGCCCGTTGGCGTTCTGCGGGCGGTTGTTGGTCACATTCCCAAAATTTATCAACCCACGTTGTGCATGAATGGCCTACTTTCGAGTGATGTGGAGCCAGTGGGCAGGCAAATAAGAGACAAAACTGGGATCTGTTCTCCTCAGGATTTGCAAATCGTGGCGAAATCTATGCGATTAATGTTTGGTGCACAATCACTTACTCAGCTGCATTATCAAAGCGAGTCATACGGTGGAATATGTGCCGACTGCGGTTGGAAATTGCCTGCAAAAGTTACACCAGAGCAATGAAACTTACGTGCTTCCGGATGACTTGCCGTGCGTGAAAATAGCACAACATTATGTCGCAGCCGAATACAGCTTTGGCAGCCCGCATCTGCAAAGTCATCTTGTCCACGACGAACGTTTTGACTTCATAGTGTCTACCCATCATATCCTTGAACAAGCTGAACAGCTTGCGCAATGGCGCAAAATGCTCGCTTTCGACAAAGGCATACATTACGGGTCGAACGATACCCATGCCATCCGTCACAAGGAATGTACAAAGCTTGTAACTTAACAGCGAACGTGAGGGGCTCTAAATTTATTTACCCAAGACGGTTAGTGCCGTGTGTAGCATCAACGTTTACAACGTCCGGGAAACGTTTAAAGAGGACTATCTGCTGCGTTCGAGAAAAGCACAGGTGACCATATCTGCCACCCTCCGATTCCAACAACAGCACGCGACCGCACTCTCGGAACTTGGCTATCATGGATGACATGTCATCTAAGAATCTGACTAAAAGTTAGCCAACGACCTACTTAACAATGGGGGTCGACATTTTGCGCGATTGTTGCGCACATCCTTGATAGTGAGTGCCTTTCCAAAGTGGTCGGCATCGTACTGCCGAATCTCCGATGATGGAGCACCATATTTCAAAGGGGTTAAACTCTCCTTTAATTCATCATTTGTCAGTCGCCGGTTGATGGGGAGCCTGTCAAAAACAAACTTGCTGCGTGGAAGGTTGTGTTCCAGGCAGTAGGAAGTAACCATCAAGCAGTCATGGTACCGGCGAACGCGGAACCTCGCCGGACAACCAGTACGACGTGTGCTACTGCGTACATACAACCAACCATGAACTTACTAGGTGCGACGAATTCCACGGCTTCGGCTTAGTCTGCAGGGATGTCTGCTGCAACGGTAGAAGGCTCTTTCATACAGAAGTAAGGAATTGCTGCCCTTTTTGGGGCTTATGCGGACGAAAACAACGAAATGTCTCGCCTGGTATTCTTTCAAAGCGACATGAAATGCACTGAATAAGAAAAAAATTTGACGAGCTAAATTCTCCACAAAATCATCGTCCGCATTCACGTGCTCAGCCATAGCAGCCATTAAAATATGAATACCGTGGGCCTTGGATATCGTGGGGATTGAGTAGGTTTAAACAACTTCCAACAAAACTGCAGCCGTGTGGGAAGATCTCATACGCCCGAAAAAGTACCATCAAATGTTAAAACTTAATGTTAACGTTTTGCTCCTTCGAACCACGGTTTGAGAGGAATTTAGGATGTGCGTCTAGCGGTCGGCATCACGGAGATTCAGACACGACCTTGTGGAACACTGTGGATACCCTATAAATACAGTTGTAATAATTTTCCTGTGTCTCCATAAAGAGCTGTGTAGAGCCATCGTATATTTGATATACCATAGTGGGCGGATCAGGAAGCCAAGGTACCTATACAGGGTTGCACTACCGTTCAGAAAGACACAACATAATGGGACGAGACTACCACCTCTTTGCATGGTGCTGGAAGTTTTGCCTGTGGCACACCCAAGCACCGGATATCAGCCCGAACGGGTGAAGTCGTCAGTCAGCGCTTGTCCGATCCGTTTGCTTACATTTGGGAAAAGGAGCCTGTCCCAGACAACTGGGGAAATCGGTGACAGTGCCCATTTTCAAAAGTGGGCGCGTATTGAGTGTGATAACTACGGGGGACTGGGCTTGACACCGGTCTTAGCGAGACTGTTGGCGTCAATTTTGCTTCGTCACCTTACGGTGGCTCGCGAGATACTGACTCAAGAGCAGCAAGTGTGGTTCCGGCCTGGCAGGGGTTGCGTTGACCATATCTTCACACTCTGCTAGAACAACGCTATACCTATAAGAGACTCACAATTTAAGTAGTACCGGATTTCCGAGGCGCATTCAGCTCGATTCACCGGTCTGTTCTTCTTGAGACGCTTGCCCACCAAGGAATGCCCCGGATGTTTTTAAACATGAAAAGCTCTTTGTATTCTTGGACTTCCGGACGTGCGAGAATATACGGTGTGCCTTTAAAAGCTTCTGTACACAAAGCAGTGTCCGTCAGGGATGCCTACTTTCTTCATTCTTCTTTAACTTCGTGATCGATCAAATAATGAGACAAACGCTTGAGGGTTTCAAAAACCGTGGTGTCAAATAGCCTGTGACGAAGACCCTGTTTATATGGAATACGTAGACGGCATCGTTCAACTCTTCGAAGATAACAGGGTGCATGTTTTTGGATGAACTAACAATAGTCCCTTAATATGCAGTTTGCACTTACAAGGCGCTAGGTCACGCTTGTGGAGATGTTGCCACTGGACACGCCAATTGCAATCTGTGGACAGGTATTTGAATTTGCGGAGCGTTTCACGTTTGGTTCACGTTTTGTTCCAGAATGTAGGTCAATGCATGAATATCCAAGGCCCGGGTTGAACTTGCTAATTTGCGACACCTGTGGCGTCAAGCTGGTACATACCTAAATCTCAAATGACGTGTGTATCAGGCTACAACTCAGGCTGTTTTTTCGTGTGGCTGGGAGACTTGCCTATTCGAGCTGCGGAACTGAGACCTCTTTACGTGTTCGGCAGTTGTAAGCGAATCCGTAACGGGGTAATAAGAAAGCGGGTTTTGGTTGAGAACTCATATTTAATACTTATTGTTCAGCTGAAGCACGCTTTTGGTGCCTAACTGCCACGCCATCAGAAAGAAACACGATGGCTGGAAAACTGCCAGGTTGCCCAAGCCCAGACAGAGGAAGCCGCGAGGCCGCGCTGTTACCACTGAGCCAACGGGTACTTCTATAGCAGAATGCGTTCAGCGAAAGGAGCGGCGTAGGTTAAGCCATGTATTACGTATGCCGGAACAGCACTTGCCAAAGAGTGTTGTTTTCCATGCCCAAATCAAAGTGACGGGAGCGGAGAAGCGGCAGGTCAACACGACCAAACAGGGGAGGTATGAAAGAGGTCGCGAAGCTTTTGGTCGATGTTGGCACTACTCGCCTTCCAGGATGGGACCACTTGATCACCAATGTGCCTGGTTGGATGGATGTCCCGGTGGGTAGAGCGCGAATTTATTGACCGGAAGATCCGTGGTTCGAACCCGACCTCCGCCTCTCGACTTCCACCATCTAGGCTTGGGCAACCTGCCAATATATCATCCCTTGTGCTTCCTTCAGATGCCACGGCATGTGAGCACAAGAAGGGTACCACAGCTGAACGCCTTCTGCTCTTTACAAAAAGGGAAGAGGTAAGTATCAGGATTTCTCGAGGGCAGTGAAATTATAGGGGGAAGAAGTCAAGCTCCACGAGACGCGTTTCATAGTCGACGGTTTTAAGGCGGGTAACCATTTTTGTATCTCCTCGTTGGACACGCACAATGAGGATTCCGTTTTTCTTGCGTCCCAAGTAGACAATTCGGCTGGCATATTCAAGAAGCGGCTCATGTGAGTAATATGGGGCAACGTGGGTGGGCGAATAACTTTTGATCCAATTTTTCATGGTACACTGAGAAGGAAATCTTTTAATAGAACCAGGTAACTAAACTATTTTCGGTATCTATTCTCGTAATATCTTCTGGTCCATTCTTACCATGCATCGTCATCATCTTCGATAGTGTGACACCAGTGTTCAAAGCCGGCGCTTCGATGCCGTGCCGTAACATGCACCTTAAAGTCGTTGATGGGTCCCCTCTCAGTGCTATAAGGATGCGATTTGTTTCATTCAGAGGAAGGCTGCAGTCGAACGACTACTGCTTTGCAGCGTCTGCATCCACCTGAGGCGCATTAGTATTTGAACCACAGGATTTCCAGTCGTCCAAAAAAGGATACCTGGAGTTGAAAGAACATTTGAAAGTAGTTGACGTAGATCGGAAACAGGAAAG
This sequence comes from Opisthorchis viverrini, assembly GCF_000715545.1. Taxonomy (NCBI): domain Eukaryota; kingdom Metazoa; phylum Platyhelminthes; class Trematoda; order Opisthorchiida; family Opisthorchiidae; genus Opisthorchis; species Opisthorchis viverrini. Next base: position 1,634,895 of record NW_008751680.1, read on the forward strand.
TCCCGAAAACAAAGCCTTGAGGAACTTTAATGGGGACAAGCACCGAAGAGTAGGTCGAGCCTTTCTTCACTTGGGATGTTGTCTGGTAAGAACATCTCGACCCAGGGTAGAATTTTTCATTTGTGTAGCAGCGGGACGTATGGGACTCGACCAAGTGCTTTGGAAAAAACGAAAAATATGGCAGCCGATATAAGTCCGCCTTTTTTAGCTTGGGTTAAGCCGCCCATAGATACCGGCGTGTTCGTCAAGCAAAAAATACGCGTTGCACTGGGGGTATCAAGTTGTTGGTAGTGAATTAGTTTAATACGGCCCACTTCAAAATGCATCCAATTACCTTGCGCGGTAGGTTAGTGAGGCTAATAGGCTTGTGGTTGCCGGGTGTAGTGGTAACCAGCTTTGTAGATTGGTATGACAGTCGACTCCTCCCAGGCAGAGGGAAGGTTACCTTCGTTGAACGACTGACGAAACACCAGGTGGGAATGCTCTGCCAGTGTGAGCTATGTTTCCTTCGTGATCCTTGACTGTACATCGCCTGGCACCAATGCGCTGAAGGGGTTTGTCCAGTGAAAGAGTTGACACACACGCTAACATGCTCCCTTTGGATAGCGAGTCTCTGGGGCAAAGTGAAGGATACGTGTGAACAAAAAGTAAAGGGGATTAAAAGTTCACGGGCAAAGTGAGTAAACGAGAGAATTGTCCTTTCAAATTTGATTCAATACTGGGGTCAACAACATTCACAGAAATAACACGAATGAAAATCACTCCGGGGGGGCACACGGGAGAAAACCAAAAATGAATAAATGTCAAATTTAAAAAACCGGCCAGGGTAAACCACTTGGGTGAACAACAATAAATATTGATCGTTTAAGATAGTTTCACAAATGCTTATTGTTAAACGAAAGCTAGCTTCCGAAGTCGATACTTCGAAAATGCTCAAGTGTGGGTCTAACCACACGCTTGTCTTCATCTTGATGTGACGTGTAGTTTTGGTGAATGTTTGGTTTTTGAAATACTTAGTTCATCTAAAAACCCCTATATAAGCAGTGATAATTAAGCCGGTTTCGAGAGCTGGAACAAAACATCGATCTACTATAGATACCGTGTTATCAACCACAATGCCACTTTTTTATAAAACACCAACTAGGGTAGAATTTTGATGTTTTGCACATAACGCGACTTGGTTCACATGATTCCTAGACAAAACCAATTAAGGAAGCGTTGCGAACCTATTTCTCGCGCTTGATTTCAATCCTATTTGGGAGAACGGATTTCGCCCCACCGAAACTGATATCTAGCGAGGAAACGTCAGAGATGCTAGCTGTAAAATGGCGATTTCTCAGTCAAATCAGCTTCAGCAATATACCTGAAATCAAAAATACAGCCGGTAAAGATCAAGATAATGGAACTTTTGAGGTCTGAGGAAGATTTTATTTGTTTTTTAAAAGACAAAAGCACTTTTGGTGCAGAACATATCTACACTCAGTAAATTTTCATACAGTCCGTGTTCCGGCTCGTGTGTTGCCATCATCCCACTCTTACAAGGAAACATTATGCTCGATTCCACGACAGCGACACCGATGAGCCTCTGCAGTTTCGCTGTACACTATGTTTCTGAGATTACTGTTACCAGTTATCCGCATTGCTGCTCCCTCTAACTCATCATACCCTGGGCATGAGCCCACAGTCCAAGGCCACGAGGCCCTAGCCGTGGTCATAGGCATTAGTTCAATATGACCGGCTATATGACGCCAACTCTGCTGTTTCACCTAATCTGATGTTCTCGTTCCTCATTTTTTACCTTTACACCTTTCTTGAAATGTCTCGGGTTGTAAGCCCCTTGTTTTGCCCTCACTCGCTTTGTTTTTGACCCGCCACCTTCAAATCCCAACGATCCGGTCTTCCTCGATTGTTTTTCCGAAAACGCATAATAACTACGCTTTAGTGAAAATCACGCCTACATCATACACTGCTCACAACGGATGACGCAGTCGTTTTTCCTAACCTCCGGTGCCCACGATCACCAACAATCATACTTTAATTCCGACTGTAACACTATGGGCATTCCTGACGGTATGCCACCCACAAGTGGGGAATAAACATCATTATTACTGTAGCTGAACTCCAGGCAACAGTAAGCACTTTAGTGTTTTGTTGCATGATTTGGCTTAGGCCCGAGGAAAGTACGGAGAGAACGGCCACTTGATCTGAAATAGCAGCGAACGTGTGCGCCCAGCATGTGTCGGCGCAAGTGGTCAGAAACCGTGCGTAAAATTTTCACCAATGTTTGTTTCATATGTCGAGGGCCAAAAGTTCATATGGGATTGTGAGTGGATATAGAATCCATGAGGTAGACGCAGAAAACAGCAGAATGCAGAGATTTGATAAGGAGAAAAAAGATTCAACGGGTTCAACAAATGAACCTTCAGGCAGATAACTCAGGCGTCTGCAAAAACCCTACGATAAAAACTGCAGATGGTACATATTCAAAACTATGGATTCAAAAACTGGAGCCATTCCTTGTGTTCTCAATCCGACTTATGAGGAAATAGAGGATGTAGGTCCCGAAGAAAAAACTGGCAGTTGTGCACAACTGCTTACGATCTTTGAACCAATGTTTCCAAGCCTACCAGTATCCCTGCTGACGCGTGGATAACTGTATGTGGTGCATTCGTTCACCACACTTAGGGTACTGTGTTCAGGCATGGGATTGACAATTGAGGAAGGGGGCTGTCCACCAGGGGGCAGTTGTGGGGATGACAATCAGATGAGCCATTTTTATGACGATAGGAACTTGTCAGAAATGACTTCAGCTTCTTGAGAGAAGTTGGGCATGAGAAGGCCTAAATGAGGTGTATAAGATGTATAAAGGTTGGTCTGAAGTGCAACTAATATGGCTAGAGCATGGAAGAATTGGAGAAATATCAGGAATATTTAAAAGAATAAGAGGAGATTGACTGCACAAATGACCTCAGAGGTTTTGCCTCACTTCAAGAGCGCCAAACCTATGGTAAAGTGCAGCTGGTAATTTGTACGTTCTACGCCGGTTATGGTCTTCCAAAAAAACCAAACCAATATTGGTATACTTGTATTTCCTGAATTCCTGTAATGCTCCAAAGCAGGCAAGGGCCATAAGGCAAGGAACTGGCATGCAATACATCATCCAGTATCTTCTTCAAATCTAAGCGCATCACCTGCAAATCGGTTCCAGAACGTTTTTTGACGAAAAATTCTCTTATCTGTCTACTTATCAACAGCTCCCACAATATTACTTCTCTCCTCTCAAATCGCTTGTTGCCAAATGCTTTTGTGGAAAAGCTAGTTTCATCCTGTACTTTATTCCGTATTGGTTGGAATATAATCTCAAGAGTACGTGAACAATAAGTACGTGTTCCATGTATGCGTAAACCAAAAATGGATAGCCATTCGTGAATTACATAGGGAATGTCTTCTTTTATTGCGGCAGGCGTCCCGCCAAACAAAGCCAAGGAATTCATCACAATTTGTTATTTCTTCGTTTTCCTTTGAATTGATCAGCATCTAATATATCAGGTGCGAGCAAGAGTCTGTTTTTCACTGGTATACCGAAACATCAGTGGTGCCGCCGGATGAATTAGTAGGTTTATGGGTATTACAAGCAGACGGCACAATAGAGTGACCAGTGCTCTCAGGTCCAATAAAAATTAAAAGGATTTTGACGGCTCCATGGGTGCATGTAACATGCTCATCCGGGAAATACTGCGGATATTATGAACTACAAGCAGACCGTCAGACTGAGTGTGGCAGACGTGACACAGGCATCGCGGCGTCTTACTTGGGTTTGTGAACAGTCCCGTATATGGGCGTGTTGGGTGAGTCGTGCGAGATTGTCAGCGTAGTTGGAATTTTACAAGCAATCTTGACAAGTTGATACCAGCGTGGATTAAACAATGCTTGAGCCTATTGAGGGCACACATTGTTTCATTGCCAACATTCAAATACGGCAATGAGACGGCCATGTCCACAATGGGGAATGAAAATGTAAAGTGTCAAAATATGTGCTAGGAGGCAATATGATATGGGTTAGACTGCGGCCCGAACTAAAAGTCAGCCAAAAGTGGTTATGGTTTTTGGCCATTTCAGTTAGGCGACACAGCCCGGTAATCGATATTAAGGTGCAGGCATGTGGTTGATGCAAAAGGGGTATAGGCGTAGGTGATTACGGAGGACGTGCATTGGCTGGCTTGTGCACAACTAAAGTAGCTTGCAGGGGCTTGAGATCAAGGATGTCTGGTAGTGAAGCGTGCTTGTGACATGAGGTGACCTCAGAATAACAGTAACAGCACAAAGAAAAGCGTGGAAACTTTGCAAAACAGGTTACCTTTGTGGCGCTATTTTGCATGCATTCAAAAAGTCCGTTAGCATTTGTTGCTCTGTTGTCAGTAATTTTTTCGGTTAAATGGAAAATTATCCCGGGATTATGAAACAGCCAGGGCAAGCTCTCACAGGCAGCACAGGCTTTCGATAAAACCAACATGAGTCAGTGAACGCGCCGTTTACAATCCAAGGAGGGGCACACAAATTTGAGGAGCGTTTTATGTACATCAGAATTTGTGTTAGTTTGGATTGTATTATGACAGGTGATATCAGCGCACGAATCTGAAACATCTCCAGTTGTTCGACAACAGCCGTCTCAGAGACAGATCGATTGGGTTGGTGTTCGTGAATCCGTAACGAAATTTCCAATGAAAAACGTGTCCAGCACCGGAAGCTGCAGTAGGTGTGCCGAAGAAGCTAATCAGGTGGAGATTTATGAATGGGCGTCCAGGGCACATAAAGGAAGGTATTACAGGGAGTCAGGATTATTCGACCACTCACCAGACAAGCGAGAATGGTGGCAATGTGGCCATATTTGTTACCTGGATGTGGGTTGAAGGATGGTGTCCTGGGTAATGAGATATAATGAACCTTGCAGCTAGATCATCATCATTATGTGAGACGGCTGGATCGAATCAGGTGTGGTTGGCACAGCACCCCATCTATTCGAAAATTGCAGACGTGATTTCGGAAGTGAAGTCGGGTTGCAATGTTTTGGCATCATTGATGAGCTGGATGAGACCAAACCCTAAATGACAGGCACGGAAGGGGCTTCCGATTAGCTCCCAAAAACCAGCAGCTTCCCAAATGTCAGTCTGAGGAGTGGAAGCTTATTTATATTCAACCGACTAAGAATAGACACGCGTACGTATATCGGTATAACCAGACGAA
>NW_008751680.1:1640148-1641104 GCF_000715545.1 Opisthorchis viverrini
TACAGTGGAGAGGTCCTGTTGGCTTCATTATACAGCTTCCTTATGTCATCATTTTGCCTGCTACAGTTTCAAAGTTTATGATATTGAAATTGAGAATGGATGACGGGATCAGCTGGACAAATGCCTAGACGTGACGTGGCAAACGAGAAACTTTGAGCGTTGTGATCAAATGTCTAAGATCACCTGCGGATGCAAGTTTACATTAGGTTAAATTACTAACCGAGGAAAGAATATCATGTAAAAAGGATACAAATGCTTGGAGTTTTGGTATGCTACTGTTTTTAATCAGGAGCGTAACCAGCTGGAAAGTTTTAGGATGTGGAGACTTTTATCGGGAGGTGAAAGGTTTTTTTCAGATGATGGGTTTAGAGGATGCCTTTTTGTTTGAACGTGCTGCCAAATTATGAGAATCTAGCTGAGTTGAGGATTACTAATCTTGTAAGTGGGTGTTACTGTGCATTTGAGTCTACGGTATTTGATTTTACATTGGTAGGGCTAATTTATTCTACATTCTTCAGATTTGTCTGTCGGGTTTTCGGCAAATTTTAGAGTCTTACGTTGATTTTGTCCCAACGGAACTATGTCCTTTCTAACTAAAGACTAAGTGACTAGGCTACTGATATTAGAAAGCTTGTGGAGTGTGGGCCACAAGTGGCTGACTGAAATAAAGCTGAGATAGTTTGTTCAAAACGTATTAGTCTGTTACAAACAATTTTGGCAGTCTCCGTAGGGTTACGAGCAGAGTTAATATAAATCAGTGTACGAGTCTCTTTTACACGATAAAGAAGACATCCAGCCAATAATTAGCAAGTGGTTGTTGTTGAAAAATACAAAGCAGTAAGTTTGTGTTACTAAAAATTACAAATTAAAGTGCTCCTAGTTGATAAAAGTGGCGAGACATTCCGCGGTTTTAAAACATTGTCAGCCTAATGGATTGGTTTCCATCTTTTAATATA
>NW_008751680.1:1644956-1657297 GCF_000715545.1 Opisthorchis viverrini
TATCAGTCATTTTCATCACAAGCCGGATACTGAAAATCATAAGCACGAGCTCACTAGCTGGCTGTTTCCCTGATCCTAGCCCTCATTTAACGAAAATCCCAGCGCGTTTGATTACGGTAATGTTACAAATGTTGACGGGGTGGACGGAGTTGCCGAATCTATTAAGCTATATGGTATCGGAAGCATAAGCGAAGGGAACTTGGAATGTAATGCTTTAAATGAGCACACGAACTATCCACCCATTCGCCAGATCCTTGCTACGGCTGCATCCATAAACGCACGTTTGAGAGCTCAAGGCCATACCACTTTTTCTCATGGCTGACAAGCATGGACATCTCTCTAGATTTAAATTTGCTGCGTCCAAAATTGGATATGGTTGTCAAATCCCGCTATTGAGTCATCGATGTACACACGGCTTGCTCACTATCGCCAGTTGGACTAAGCGAGCGATTGTTGAGTCTATTCATGTGACCGTAGGACTCAGGTTTCAGCGTGGACACCGATCGTGAATTGTGGGAGACGGGATTTAATAAGCGCTTGGTGAGTCAGTCGATGCAAGTTTGCTTAATTATATGTATTTCAATGATATCATGGGAGATGTATATGAGTAGTGATAGATTATGCATTTTTCTTCCAGAAATCCCAATGAGTTAAAGCGGCCTCCTGAAACTGAGGACAAGGGTGGCTGCATACCGATGCGAATGATAAATAGATACACAAATCGCCAAAAGTAGTTGCGATTTTTAGGACATGGGGTTGTTAGACGGACAACATGTAGAGATACAAAGGGCTGTCGTTGGTTGTCGGATTCGGTTATGACATATACTTGGGGCCTCTTAATCAGCTGCGTGCATGGGTACGGGCCCGGAAGTTACTGTAGCACTTGTAAACTGCTCTTTCTATGCTCAGTATCATCTCCTTCTTCCCCATCATTATCAGTCAAATCGCTGTACAAAAGTTCGTTTTACTGAAATACAACCGCTACCGCCCGCTTGTTGGCTCCAACGTGACTGTGAGACTTTCGCTGAATGACTGTTGTTGTGACCGCCGGGTGGCTATATTTGACCGCTGCTAACACTAAACGTGAACAAACATCTCAGCTGCAAACACTGGACTAATATATTCACACTTTTGGATTAATATATTTCGATCACCGGACATCTGGAATACCTGGAAGATAGAACTATCCTTGGTGTGGTGGTTCAACGGAATACGGAAATACGGAATCTCCTATGTTGAACTGTCAGTCAAGATTTACTTGGATTTTTCTCCTTGTGACTTTGTATCTGGCTTAAATCATTAGTTTGTTCAGTTCACTAGAGACTCCATAGGGCCGTTAACCACTACATTACTGTAATTGGCCAAGGTTTGCAACAACGCGAACTGGAATAATAGTCGTCGGTTATCGGATTAGGTTACCGTGCCTAGTTGAGGCCTCACAATCATCGTCACAGATAAACACGAACCACGGATGTACGATAATTAGTCGACTTGAGAGATAACGATGGCCGCCATTATGGTGATCGGCAATGAGTGCCCTTGGTTGCCATTATTTAATTATTGTTTTATGACGCATTCCAACTATCGAGCATCAAGTTCCTTATGGATATGACAGCACTTTGTTGGAGATACACGTGTAGTTATTTCGTGCCGCTGTATTATCCATGTGCTAGTTATGCATCTCTGGAAAAAAAGCCATTCGTAGAGATGCCCATCTTGTCGCCATTGCACAGTTCGTGCGGTTTGTAGTACTGAAGTTCGCTGAACAAACTCAGCTCATTTGCTGAAAAACGTCAATGACTGATCTCAGTGCATGAAATTTGCATGGGATATTCTGTAAACGTTCTCATTCACAAAGAACACCGAAGAACGTCGAAAAATTCTAAAGCACGAGCTCGTAAAACGGTAACGAATTGCGAATCGACGATTGTGTGTGACCTTGAAATTTCGCTCACTTAAACAAATGCAACACATCACCGAAAGGTGCAAGCGAATTGGAATGACTCCCCACAAAAGTCGCAACTTCAAAAACCTTATAGTTTCGGCCAAAAAACAATTCGGGTGTCTTTCTAGCGAGCGGCGTCTAACTTTGAACCAAGGCTGTCTCGCGCTATATTTGAAGGGCTCTGTCTGATCTTGCCCCGATGATGTATGATTAGCCTTTGGTGGAGTTTGAGGACCTCAGTAAGTTTCAGATAATCTGCAGGAGGAATGTGACCTTCCTGGCACGAGGGCAGGTTGTTGTTCATCCTCCGATATCCACGCTTGGTTCACTCCTTCACTTAGACATCCAGGCCTCGTTGCTTGACAACCAATATATTTCTCAAATAAAGACCCAGTAAACAGGTGATGTGAGAGTCTTCCTTGAAGCAGTCAACCGAAGATGGATGATCGATTAATTAAGACCCGCCATTTAAGGAACGCTATTCACAAGGTGATTGTATGCTCTTCGAGAGCCCGCGACCAGTTTCACCCTTCCTGAGGCTCATGAAGTAGACACAGTTCTTGAGTTTCCCTCAATCTCAAGTTCGACTCTAATCCGAATTGCACGCAATCCACCAAACACACCAAGCTGATTTGACTTCAACGGACGACACAGCTATATCTCTCGTGTCTGGTTTGTGATATCCTTCAACTTAATCTGCTGCACGCCATTCGAGAAACCGCGATGCGTTTTCCCAAAGGAATACTACTCATACGGTTGCTGAAATCACTTCGACATCCTGCGAGCTATTTCACCACAAATTAGTTCTCAAACGAGTGTATTTGGCGACCAAGATTTTTTTCTTTTGTCTACCAACAGAATCATATGGCGTTTTCTAGCCAAATTTGCTGCTAAGTTTACTTATTTTACCTTGAGAATATTACCTCGCGTTTTAATGCACAAATTACCTATCGCTCATGAACAGCAGTCAGCAGTGAAATTCGCGCACTAGCTCCTGCAGTGAAACAAGCTATCCAAACTCCAAACAACAGAATCAATCGTTTTGTTATTCTTTGACAGAAACATCAGGCTGTTGGGTTGACTTAGATGCGGTCGGATTCTTTTTCAAGCTTAATGGATGCGTCGAAGCCCACCTACTAGTTACCATAGTATTACCTTTCTATGTAGGCACAAAAAGGATTCTGGCACTCTTGAACAGGGAAAATAACTTCCTGCACACAATTAGGCCAGGACACGTATAGAAGCGGATGATAAATCAAACTCAAGTTAAACACCGACCTACCTTAATTTCACGAGTGAAAAGCTGTTGAGAAAATAATGCAAATCGCTGGATGAATCGAATCCTAGCTTTGTTCGGTCTCCAGTCCCAACTTCTGAGTTTATTTTCATTGTGCGATGCAGACAGGGTTTACGTCCCAATAACCGGTAATACATTCCAGATTTCTAACCGGGTCCCACGTTTTCTCCATCGGATGAAAACGGCTACAGTCGCTGCGACTTCAACTGACGTGTTCGGCCTCAGGTGAATTCTGTTAGAGTTCCCTTGTGTCGTTCACTAATAGGGCCTGCTTTTCCATGTGTTTGAACCGTCCTAGAGTGCAAATTTTCGTCAGGTGATCAGGTATAACTGAAAGTAATCTATCGAACAAGACATTATCTTTTGTTCCTAAACTACGTTCTGAGTCTAATGATGTTACCAAATCCGACGCGATAAGTGTTGAAGGTCTTATTCTTGATTGATTCACCACACCAACTAATAAATTACGTAACAGAAATCCCCTCAATGCTAACTGGAAACAAATCCATGACAGCTAGAAAATTCCGGGTCTTTACAGTCGGCAGACCGTATGTGAAAGGGCCAAAGAGATTCTACTGAAAATGCACATTCAGTGTCTACCGCAGAACACCCGAGTTTACGAACGAAGTATTTTGGGGTGTATTGTACGACCTACTGCCAAACTGCAATCGGCAGAATTACTGGGTTCATGCTGCCAAGAGTGCTTGCATTTTGATGGAAAACTTCATTTAGTCCAGCACGATGGAGACTGCCGGTCGTCCTCCGTCACGTCCCTGCTGGCCAATGGGAGCCATCAATCGTTCGGTCAGTGAGCTTGAATCGATTTTTTCAATTGGGCCTGTGCGCCAACACCCACTTCCAGGTATACAGACATTTCTTGCACAACAATGCATGCGCCGAATTCAAACCATGAGGAAACGCATTTCGCGGAGGGATGAGCAGGAAACTTCGCTGACTTCTAGGGTTTTGTAAGACGCGCATAGGCAGGTAATTCTGTCCAAGCATATCGAACACATCCAATACGGCAGTTAATTTGCCGTGAGCAGACTTTTAGCTGATTACTCAGTTCAATGAAACGCCAGATGCTCTTGCTAAATAAGTGACCTAGAAACATTACCCAACCGCCAGGCGAACCTACCTCGCCAGCCATGCATCAGAAGTTCACTGGTTCCATTCTCTTATCTGTTTGTGTGGATCACCTGTTTAATCCACAATTTCCTCACTGATCCTTCTGTCCGAGGTGAATGAACCACGATGCGTCACCCGCCAGTGGGTGTGCGGTTTCACTTCAATGGTGGGTGGCGTTCTTAACCCTCATTGCGAGCGGCCTTCATTTTCAGGTAAATTTGTACCATCTGTGTTCTATGTTGTCAGCTTATCTCATTCATCCATTTCAAAGTGTTGCCACTGGGTATGCAAATCATATTTCAAACAGGGTTCTGCTCCTTCGAACACGAGGCCATAAAATGATCTGGAGATTGAGAAAATAAGTCAAGGCACTTTTCATCAACCACCCTGGGAAACTCGTCAGTCCAGTAGTTTCAGAGGCGATTCGACTGCATTTCAGGTTTTTCTGTGAAACGAAGTGTAGAAATGTAACTGGTACTGCTAGCTGTGTATGCCATCTTACTTGATGAGTCACTTAAACTGGTGGCACAAAACAATGAAAAACCTGCTGTAGCCCGCGCCACCTGTTGTGCACCTTGGAGACGTGGGTCAGAAGGGCGCCCAAAAACGTGCACCCCTTGCGATTCGAAGCGTTATAAACACCCTTCGTTACCCCAAGTCTGACACAAATCCAGTCTTAGCTGAATCAACTCGGATGTGACGTCCATCTAGATGCCATTTTCCATCTTCCAAATACACTAGTTCTCTACTCTTTGAGAGAACTCAGTCGTATCTTCCATGAAGAGCCCTCATTGGTGTCATGAATGAACACGAGGCCTTTATGCCTTGGAATAGTGGTTGGATTTGATATGTTACAGAAACGTACATAACTATGTGTAGAGTATGATAACTTGGCAGTTGACATGCGTACCGGGGTGCCATCATTCTGAGTTTGCGAACTGCTGAAACATAACCGAACATCATAAACGAGAGATTTATTTGGATTCCAGCTGAGTCTCTTGTCAAAAGCAATTTTATATGCACATGTGTGTAGAAGTTGAATAACCGAATGTCAACGTAAATCTGCTTTATCGGCGCCACAGATTTCTTATTGGCGGAAACATGCGTGCGAAATTCAGCCCAACGAATGAATGTTTGTGGAAGTGAATAAACGCAGTAGGATTATGCGAATACCCTTTGAGTGTTGTTTGATTCAGACCTTCCTAAAGAAATCTAACCTTTTTTGGGAAATGCCTTAGGGAAAAAATATACTCTTTTATTGCCGAGCCCAATGCCCACTCGTTGCACTGACAGAAATTTGTAGATTACAACCGGTTATCTTATAAAGAAGCGAGTAGAGACTGATCAGAATTCTCCGACGAGTGTATTTCTAGAGTAAGTAAAATCGTGAAAAATCTGTACAATAAATCTCTGAAAACATGCTACAAGAACGGCATCCATCCTTTGTACATTTGACAGAGTCGGTCGACATCGGTTGCCTCTTTGATCAAAACGTCAACCTATGGGCAAGAAGTAAAATCAGGGTAAGACGATTTCCGAAAAATAACGAAAGGTGAGGATACTCAGGTAGATTGTCTGATGAGGATCAACCTGCAACTAAAGTGATGCTTCCTGAATAGTTAACTAGACGAATGTATGTTTAACGCAGAACAATGGGCGGAGAGTCAAGGTATGAAGAAACTCACCTGACCCTCAACGGAAATGGGTAGTATCTGGCTGAAACCGTCATGCTCCGTGATTTTACCATGTAATCTATCTTCCATGTTAGTAAGCTTCTCAGCCGCGACCTGGGCAACGCGATCGGCCAAATCAGTTGAGACAGCATGATCTTGGGCCGCTCGCCTGATTTTTCCAGCTGCAAGATAGCGAAAAAGCAGTGTTTAGTTGTCCATCTGAACAAAAACAACAATAATTGCGGCTGAGAAGAGGAGCGATAAGCACACGCGAAGTAGGCGCGCAGCTAGAAAAAGAAACTACTGGTGAGGTAAACTGACGAGAGATCTGAGAGACCCACGAAATCAAACAAAGCCGAATTCAATACTGCGTGCAAAGTGATCTGATTCTCGAGTCCTACCAGAACCCAGCAATGCACACATCCTTCTCTTCAGTTGAACACTCCCAATAACGTTGACCAATAAAACGAAGCGTATCATCTCTGTTTCCCATAGCACTCGGCCTGGAGGTTCATGGAACGAGTGTGGCTACTGAAAAATCTCGGCTGCTCCACAGCCAGTTTAGCTACTTGGCAGGTCTGGATCGAGATCAATTCGTCTGACAGCACGGCGGTCGTGCAATAGAAAAGCAAGCCTGGAGGATTTCAAGGTATTCTCACCACCCACGATATTTTCAATCGTGACTTTGCCTTTGAATTACACAACAATGTTGATATCTCCTTTGACAAGGATGCTGAGGACGACGAGTAAAAATAGAGTGGGAAGCGGATAACGTAGTTCAAAAAGTTCTTCAGTCATCTACCATAAATAGATTCTTCTTAGAGTACGAAAAAGACCAGCCCACAAAAACTCCTATTAGGCGAATGAGTTTTGACTGACACAAAATCTGGATGAGCAAGTGTGCATTAGCCTGCGAAAATCCCTAGCCAGATCGACAGTGTGAACAGTACTGGCAACAGGTCGTTAAGCTGATGAAACTTCAGTCCGATAAAAGTGGAAAATATTATGAGTATAGCGCAAAAGCAATATGTGGTGGACCAAAAGATAGATAAAACTGGTACCCACTAGCACTAAAGCAGGACGAAGAGGATTTTCGCCTACAACTCAGCGCCTGAACAAGCTGAACAGTTATTAAAGTGCAAACAAGTTCGGAAGAACCGACTGATTCTGGTAACGTCAGTGAAGAAGTCTGAAATACCGGATAATCAGAAAACTAACTGAAATTATTGATCGAAACTCAAAGTCAGTTAGGTCACTGTAATGGACACACAAATCCAATACATTGCGCAGGTAACATGTCACTTCAAGTTGCGAGAAAATGCTTGCAAAAGAATTCTCCGCTCCAGTGAACAACAATCCCTATAAGCATGAGCTGCTGACATCGCTCTGAAAAGCAAACAACCGAAGCAAAAAGATACTCAAAACAAGTGGGCCTCATATTGTCAGACACATGACTACTCACAAGCTTCCGTACCGGTAACCGATCCACGAGTGTTACCACCTTGCTCCACGAGGGCATCAAAATAGAGTGGTCGAAAGACAGCTAACAGTGGGTCAATTTCATGGCGCAGTAAACGCATCACAGCCTCGGCGCATCGCCTAAAGATACCTTCGAAGCCCGTCGGTCCAAGTGCACGGACCATGTTGCGTGTGAGACGAAATGGAACCCGTTCCGGCCACGGCAGAGTAAGACCGTTGTTGAAAACGCAAGAGAAATCTACGTGCACGACACTGCCGGTCGTGGAATCGAACAGAATGTTTTCTGTATGTCGATCACCAAGTCCGAGCACGTAGCCAACCATACTCATCACGGCACACGTTCGAGCATATGACTCACGAGCGGAATACCTGGTTAAGAGAGACAAGTCAGCATACAACGTACAAATTTTCCAAAGGCGATTGACGCCTCAAAAGACAATCCCCGCAATGCCTCATCTGTAATCTTCTGTAATTTCAGCTTAATTCGAAGCTGAAAAGAGATTTAGTGGGAGGGATCAAACCGCACACCCAAAGATTTGTCTCCGGTCAATTCTACGAAACAGAGGATTAAAAGTGAAATCCTAGCTTGTACTGAGGTTTACCAACGCGGTGCAAAAATACCACCGTAAAACCCAAATCCATAGGAGTCATGAATGCACACAAAGACAAGGGTTAAATTGTGGTTACAACTATGTTCCGATGCAAGGGGTCCTCCTTACTGACGAGTACGCCATCGTGATATTGCAGTTGACATGGATTGGATATAGAGTACAGCTACTCCAGTTAGAGAGAATAAAGCGTTTCAGTTGTAGTGTAGCCAGATGACAAAATTAGTAGGTGCACGGATAAGTTATTGTTGCTAACATTCCCACAGCCTTGTAGTTTCTGATTCGTGGTTCAAAATTATGGAATAATGAGGGATCGGCCGGCAGCCGAAAGTGGTTCACACTGTCCGTGCACTAAGTTCATCAGAAATCTGGAAAAAACAGCTGAAATTTCGGAGCACATTTTGAATGAAGTAGGTCCTGTACATTGTTCTGATGCATAATTAGATTTCCAGTCGTGTCCTATGCTTCGGAATTACTGTCAACTTAACAGCTGTTTATCGGGGGACCGATGAGTGCGTGCTCAAATTTGATTTTTTTTACGACCATTCAGTGGATAGATGGCTTGTTGTGTCGGTATTATCAGGTTACAGCTACCAATCGTAAAAACTCAGCAGTCCTGGTACAGCAGAAAGGAGTTGGACTATGTTGACTGGCTCATGTGTCGTTCGGTACTGCCCCCAAATATGAGGAAAGCCAGGTAGTTAAGCTTCACACCGAGAACTTGACCAAACTGCACACTCAATGAATGCCACACGCACAACTATCACTAACAGGGTAGCTTCCCCTGCTAACGCACTAGGGAACTAAGCCGAAAGCAACCAATTAGGCAGGTATTGATCGATCGAACAGATTCCCACCCTGTCATGCAACACATCCGCCCGAAAAAATATTCTGACGAACAAGATTTGTTTCATGAAGTATAAACCACTTCAGTGTTTCTGCACAGCAACTGTGTCACTTTGTGCGATCTCAGGCGTCTTTTACGTCAACGGAACTCAGACAACAGGAACCCCATTTTCAAGAGAAATCGAAGAGATGCCGGTGTTTGAAATCCGATTCTGAGCGATACATGACAGTGTCGTTCCCGGGAAGCTCAACAGACAACACCGGGTCCCTGTCTCCACAATGACCCTCCAAACGAATAGTCGTCCCCACCTTGAAATGTCTTTCGCGGGTTGTTTCACCCACAATGACTTGGAAGATACTGTTCTGCTGTCTCCAATACATCGGTTCACATGTACTGCCTCTAAATACTGATTAAAACTATTGGTATGTGTTACACTATGAGAACTGAACCGACGGTTCCAGTAGTTGATTCTAATTTAACTACCGTCTACCAAAGACCATCAAGTTTGCTAAGCTTTACAGCCGATGATTACATCCTGGTCGATGGGGTCCATACTTCATACTTCACCCAAGATCTGTGATTCGAAAGAAAGATTTACTATCGGCGCGGATCATGGATAGCGCAACTTACCAGGCACTGGGGTTGGGGAAGGTATCCAGGAACCAACGATGGAATACCAGTGGAAACATGGGCAACCACTTGTTGAGGTATTTATCACGTTTCACGCTGAGGATGAACAGAAAGGACACAAACAATAAGGTTCCATAAAGCTAAATAACAAAAGCGCCTGAACAATTCATTGGCTAAGACTCACGGTAAGGGGTCCTCCAAAAGTGGAGCCACGCGGCTCATTGCTGCCCAGTTGATGGGTCGACCACTTTCAGTGTACAGTCTGGTGATGATGGCGCGAAATGGTTCCGTGTTGCTCACCCATTCAATAAGACCACCCTTCTCGCTGAGTGGAATAACAGCCTGTGCGAGCCCAACAAAGCAAAATAAAAATAATATTAGATGAAACAGCGTCCTGTTCTAACGTTGGTTCGTATAACGTATGGTATAAACCTTGTAGAATGTCGATGAAAATTTGGGAGAACACAGTCGAGTTGAGCAGTTGACAATGGCCATTTACGGTGAAACTGGGGCTGCGGGTTGTTGCCCGTTTCCCTGATGGGTGATTGTTAGACTTCCTGATCAAACGACATTCCATCTGGTCGCACAATCTCTAGTCAGACGATTGCTCACTTTGGACAATCGATTATGAGCAGGAACCTGAGAACGAGTAAAAATACTAACAGGCCCGGGTTGATAAGCTTCGTGAGTTGTTACCAGCTGCATGCTTCATCCACTACGCCTTAGCAGACTGAATTTTGAAACAGGTCAGAGGTGGGATGCAGAATTGTGACATACAATCGCCTGCACAAAACCAGATGTACACAATCCCACTGAATTGAAAAGGAGGCTGCTAAATAGATCTACGTTGCATATCCAATAAAAAAAGTGAAATTACTGCCAGATCATAGTTTTATACCCAAATTTATGTGGCCAGCGAAAACTATCAGTGAACACCTAACAAAGTTTCCAGGACGTACAACACCAGCAAACACCTATAAGTGAAGTTATATCGAGGAAAAAGGTCAAAAACCCGGAAGTATTTTTTATCTGGCTGTCATAGGTAGCCGCAGGAAGTAAGATGAAGGAAAACACTCCTACGAGTACAGCAAACTTGTTCTGGAAAGACCGTAAGCTTCTTGAGGGTTGCTCTTTTCGAGATAACAAAAAAATTGGACTAGGACAGTCTGTTCAGATCTGAAGAGACACTATAAGAGTTTCAATCTACGGTAGGGCTATTAGGCAGAACGACCGAAATACCTATTGACCAAAACAATATTCCTGTTTCAAAACAAAACCCGCTTTGCAATCAATGGGGGGGGGAAAGGGTTTTCACCACAGGATGGCAACCTGTTCAGACTCACGTAGGTACGAATGTGCAAGGCACGACGCCGTGTGCCAGGATTCTTGACCAAGAACTTGTTGATCATACCATTCAATTCCATAAGCCTGGAGTCTTTGCGCAGGTCATCCTTTTGAAAGTAGAAAATGACACGAATGGTTGTCGAAATACTGATGGAAGAAATCAACATTTATGCCGACCTGTCAAGTAATTAGTTATAAAGGGGAAAATACATCAAGTGTGAACCGACAGTAATGCAGTGTTTAGTAAAGAATTCCAATTGGAACAGCTAATCAAATCAGTGGTTGGGTGTCCAATCGACATTAAAAAATGCCATTCCTCTGAAAATTATTCCGACTTACGTTGGGCTTGGCAACAATAATGTAACGTCTACCATCTGATCCGATCCAGGTCATTTTCTTTGGTCGAGTCTGTGAGCCCAAAATTTCCACGGTATCGTCCAAGTGTGCTAAGAAAACGAGTTGATCTGGTCCGGGTCCAAACGGCCAATGCTCTTTCACCTGTTCATAGCTCGCTCGGGCAGGCAAAAGGTTAGGCACAAGTTGCCGATGAATTGGAATCAGTATACGTGAAAAGTCGCTGAAAAAATTAAGGAGACGCTAGAGTAGCAACTATGTTCGGGGCGAGTGTAACAACAAATATTCTAGATTTCACGGGTTAACGTTACTACCTGACGCCCACCTTAGACGAAGGTTTCGCTTATTGCTATCAAGAATGATAATGCTGATGATGAACTGGGTATTGAGCTTCCCAAACGTCTAATTTGATTATCAGCTACGAAATAAGATTGATCCAAATACAGGGACGATGAATGAGGAGCGAAATCAGCGGTAGCCTGTAGAAGAGCTTTCATCAACCTCACTAGTAGTGTCACGTCGAGGAATAATATTTATCGATATTTAGAACATCCGCCCAAGTGAAACACGATCAGAGTCTGTGTAGCGTATTCGGTTGAATATAATCACAAACGGGAGATTCAATCCAGTGGCACTCGAGTCTCTCGTCGACAATATATTAATCCTAAGATAGATTTCCGAATTCACTTTCGCAAGGTTCGGCACGATTCCGTCACGAAGAGACTGGACCTTACCGTCGTGTGACGGTTTGCGCACCTCAGCGATCCACTGAGCTACACTGGAGAGTGTCCCACGACACTCACAGAGTCTCTCATACCAGGTTGGTCAAAGATTAGAGGTCTGACGAACACAATCTCCTGGCCCTCCAGGTTGGGGGTTGGAACACGTGGCGACTTGTTCCGTAGAAATGGTAATGCATTTGCATTTCCCGCCAAACACCGCTGCCTTGTGGTTAGGCTTTTGAGCCAAAGGCTTTGGTTGAGGACCCTAATCGTCCTCCTGTCTAGGTGTGGGCGCCCTGGCAGTATCCCAGCCC
>NW_008751680.1:1660961-1665058 GCF_000715545.1 Opisthorchis viverrini
ACAGAGAGGTGGCCAACCGATGACCTGGCAGAGGAGTATGAAGGAGATCACGAAACGCGTGGGTGCTGTCGGTGCTACTGGCCTTCCAGGATGGGGACCGCGTGATCCTCACTGTGCCTGGTTGGAGACACTACAAGATATGGCTGCCAACCGATGTCAGTGGCGTTCTTGTTGTCAGTTTCTATCCAGATTGCCTAAGTGAATGTCTGGAGGTGTATGTACCTCGGAATGATTGTGGTAGGCTAGCACTAAGTCTCCCCCGTCCACCTTTACTCTTTTTTTGGAATAAGGCTTTCAAATAAGTCATGGTTGTACGGCAGTGAAGCATCGGTGTTGAACACTGATGTCATGCTGTCGATGATGATGAGGTTCGGCACTGAAGCACGTAAAAAGAACGCCAATAATTCGAGCACCATACCCATTAATAGAACCCAAAGGGGCGAAGCTGGTCGATGAATCTTCGCCAACCTTACAAGTAGTATCGTGCACCGGTGAGGGGTGCTATATTCATTCACCCCATTATCAACCGGCCGAAAAGGAATAATCGGTGTGGCGTCTGACAGAGATTGGGAAGATACACATAGTTAAGTGGAGCGAAAGGATATTGAGTTCCTCCGCTTTTTGAACATTATTAAGGGGACCACCAATGGCACTGAACGGAATGCATAGCATGATGTTATACACCAACTATCATAATACTAACCAAGTACTCGTTTTCAGTGTAACTTACGTGGGTCAGGAAGTGAGCTTTTGCTCTCCTAGCCCTCGTTATTCGAAAAACTTCGAGACTGGATAGGTTATCCCTAAAACTGGAAGCATGCTGTCTTCGCGGGTGCTACTGTCTACAATAATCTTAAAAGAACAGTCACCAGATGAAAGACCACACTCCATAAAGAATCCTCATCAATTTTGTCCGTAAGCCAGGACTCTTGAGAGAAAGTGCCCCATTCTGAGGTAACCAAATGTTAGTTTTCCGTTTCTTCTTCGACAGGTTACTGAAAACCATCTTGTAAGCATTTTACTTGACTCCGTTGACTGTGATAATAGCCAAGTTACTGTTTCAATTTCACCGCTCTAAGCAGTTAACTACATTTGGTAGAAGTAATAATTCGGAAGCAAATACACACATCCAGTTGAATGAGATGACCGGTTCGAAGTGAAGTGAATATAAGATGGTACAGATGGGCGCCAGATGAAGCACATATGATAAATGCTAATAAATGCTTTAAAGTGGAACAAGTTTATTTAAACGAACCTGTTTTCGATCAGGCGCGCTAACGGGCGTTGAAACTGATGAAGACTGAAACTGCGTAACTCACGACGATCTGCCGACATGAATAAACCGCATATAGTTCTTAGGTGATTACACAGTGTTATGGAATCCTGAAATTGCAAAAAATAGGGAGGCAAAAGTTGGATCATTCGATTGTAAAGTAGTTTGCACGACCAGATATAAACCATATTCATATTTTAATCACGGACCATGCTGAAATTACGAAAATACAATAGAACATAATTTTCAGCATCATTGAGTACGTATACGAGTGTAGCAAAGCTTTTAGCCAGCGACGATCAACAGAATCGGTAAAAAGGTTTTGAAAGAAGGACAGATATTCTAGATGTCATACCTCAATAAAAAATTGGACATCATTTTTATTTCATTCCCGAATGTTAGAAGAGGCACACGGTATCCGATGGTCACAGTGAGACGTGGGAAACAAAATTACTTTTGTCGTTGCAGGGTTACAGGAAGAGCATGACAGGATGGAAAAATTGGTCACTATGAGGCAGTTTTACGGATGCGGAATGTTCCTAACAGCGAATTAACTCGAAGGCGTCAATATTTCAATGACAAACAACTTCAGCCGGGACTGGTTCCCAGTACCCACCTGTGGCTAGGCTCCCATGTGGGATACAAGCGTCATGAGGACAAGTAGAACCAAAGCAATTGTTGGCCACATGCCGTCAAATCAAAACACAAAACAAGCGAGCTTCGGCAAAGGAACCTCGCGCAATACATAAAACTGGGTGAGCGGAAATAACTCTTCAAGGAAAAACAAGTTTACGAACTGAATTTCGGCAATGGGCCATCACAAGAACGTACTTTCCAGATAGAGGAATTACTTTGGCAGGATATGACAACCACTCTATAATGGGTAGCAAAAGTTGAAAAGATTCAGATGTTTTAATAACAAGTAAAGGTAGTCACAAAAACGTACCGTGATGAATTTGATGAGTGCCGGTTGTCTTGATCTACAAGTCAGAAATGGCACATGTTTAAGTTGAGTTTCTGGGTTACAAGCACAATTCGAAAGCATTCGACAAGTAAGAACCCCCTGAAAAAGACCAAACAAAAGCGGACATTTCCGGTCACTTTAAAGAAGGAAAACTGAAGTTTTCAGAACGAAGAGATAAACCATGAATGAACGTAAACGGAAGTACACGGTGAACAACAAGAGCCACAACATACTTGACCGCACTGAAGACCTGCTGACAGCGATCGCGGCGCTGACGAACCGAAGACTGGAAAGAGAAGAGTGACAAAGCACTGTTAAACATATGGCCACGGAATATGGAGATGTCGACAGCTTAAGGATGGTGCTATTTCTTGGTTTGTTAACCGAGTCTGGTAACCAGGACCCAACGGAGGTTGCTCCCAACACCACAACCAATCAGAGGACCAGCTGACCCAACAGCGTACAGTACAAGTGTCAAATGGATCAATTAAGTCCAAGCGGCTGCACATCTAGCTTTCTGAAAACAAGACTGCTATTCGAGATATACACTCATTTGCAAATCAGTTTGGTCTTCACGAGAGACTCAATTGAATTTCTCGTTTATGATATTCTACAACTGAACGTGCTGCACACAGGCCGCCTCATGCTTCAGTTGGCACGATATTCGAGATATCGCAGTATATTTTCATAAAGCAAACTGAAGGAAGAGTTTTCAGCAACCATGTGAGTAGTTTCCTTAATGAGAAGACTGATATTCGTTATACTGCAAAGTGTGAGCGCTGAGAGAGAGAAAAAAAAGAGCAAACGTAGCAATCATATAATATTTTCTGCAGGAGTGAGATGTTTACTGATATATGGGGAACAAAACGAAAGATAAATGGCAAAAGTAATGGGGGGTACACAGTTAATTAGTCTACGGCACTCTGGACATTCGTTACAAGTTCAAACATTGTTAAGTTGAAAACGAAGTCCGCATGGGGTAGATAAATGACCTAATTTTTTTAATCAGATGAGAAATTTGAAAAACGACACCGATTACCCCTTATCCTTCCCCGGGAAATCCTGACAATTTCTTTCATTTCTGAAATATAGCTGGATCAACGATTCACGTTCAAATAGGAACGTGTTCTAATCCGTGGTTCGCAATTTCCAGTTCAGTGACTGTTCAATTGAACAAAATAGTGCTATTGGTAGCGATCGTCAATCCAAAACTTGTGTCCTTTCAATCACACTTTCATAAACAAACGCAAACACGCAGCCTAGCTGCCATGCCAACGTAAGGAGGCATGACGGCTGAGATACCATCAGGTTCCAGAATCCTAGACAGCAGTCGTCCAGAAGCTGACGTTGGGTTCGAACCACGTACCATCCGATCAGTAAGTTGGCGTCGTAACCGCTGAGCTATTTACTTAGTCGAATATTTTGTTGCGGTCATAAATAAGTTGAGGCGAAAATTACTGTAAATGATGAGGTAAATGTTTCGGCACTTACGTCGTTTAGAGGCATCAGGAACCAAATGGTCTGCAATGGATACGCCTCGAAAATCCGGACAACCAGGTCGAGTAATGTTGTGACAATCGTCGGTACCTCATGGCAAATACGAGAGAGTATCTGGCCAAGCGCCGTGTAGTATTGATAAGGTGGAATCTTCTGTATATTCTGAAGCATAATCTACAGGGTAAGTGGAAAACGGAGAGAATTCAAGTTGAAATGTTATCCACCCGGAGGTGAACCTTGACCGCCCATAAAAATCTTCACGAAAGGAAGGTTCCGACAACATGATACTACTTGCATATACACGCACAGAGCTGCCAAGGGTCTGGATGAGTAAATGCGGGGCGCGGGGGGAAGACATTTCAA